>NW_026590699.1:5865785-5950829 GCF_907164565.1 Psammomys obesus
ATACCAGGGCCTCCACAGTCTACACCACCCATACCAGGGCCTCCACACTCTATAGAGTACCACATGCCTGGACGTCCACAGTCTACACCACCCATACCAGGGCCTCCACACTCTATAGAGTACTACATTCCAGGTGCCCACAGTCTACACCACCCACACCAGGGCCTTCACACTGCAACTGGGGCACACTTGGTACTGATGCACGGTATCAGGAGTCTGACAGCTCTCCTTTCATCATGACAATCTTTACAGTACTGGATCCACCTTTTGACTATGCTGTAAATTCACATTTTAAAGAAAACTCTTCGCTCAGGCAAAGCAGCCACAGCCTCCTGTGGGTCTGTGTACGTCTCAGGACACAGGGAGGGCCTTGGGAGAGTGGGTCTTCATTTCTGGTCTCATGCCATCCTTCCTCTGTCTGTCTGGTATCTCCTGGGCTTTCTGTCCTGGTGACCTCACTGTGAGAACATGGTCAAGGCCTTCCTTTGCTGAGCTTTATTTTAAGAATTTAAATATGTGTCTGTCTGTCTGTAGGAATAGGCACACACCTGCACAGACCAGGAGAGTCCAACCTCCTGTTACATGTAGTTGGGAGCAGCCTGGGAACTAAACTCGGCTCCTCTGGAAGAGCAGTGCACACTCTTAACCATTGAGCTGCCCCTCCTTACCCTTTGCCAGGCCTTAAAATGACAAGAACATCTGCGATCTCATAAGGAAATGACTTTGTGCTGTTCTTGAAACAGACTAAAATTTGCACAGGTCTAGAGAGGCGATCTGTTTTGCCAAATTCTTATGACTTTTAAGACTGGCCAATAAGATGGTTCAGTGATTTGGGATGCCTGCTCCAAGTCTGACTGAGTTTCACCCCCAAAAACTCTATGGTGGAAGAAGGGAATTTACGGTTTTCAGTTGTCCTCTAATCTCCAAATGTATGCTGTGGCACATGCATGCTGATACCCACACAAACAAATACAATGTGAAACAATGACTCTGAATCAGAAGCAGGTGAGACCACCCGCAGCTGGCTCACCCAATGTTGGTAAGGCAGGCCCCTTTCAAGTGTGTGCATAAGCTGGTGGACATTCCTGGAAAGACCCAACTTCAGCAACATGCTCTCTCAGACAAACAGCCTCCACCATTACTAACTACCTCTGGCTTCTCAGGCAGTATTCTGAACATCCATGATAGATGCACCAGGCACAACAGAAGATGAAAATCAAAACATCTTTCTACACCCCTTCCCCATCAGCTTGAAATCCAGGCACACCCAGCTGCACACAGAGAGCTCCAGTCTCATCCACGGCATCCACCCGACCTACCCCGGTGCAGGCACTAGCGCCCCACGGAGACCCAGGTCCCATTAGGTGGGAGAGGCCGCATACCCCGAGAAGGAGTCTCTGGTCAGGCTCCCACTGCAGCGCAGTACTGTCTTGCTCAGCTCGAAGAGGACATCATGCAGGCTCTGCTCCTCCAGCCTCTTGGTGGTCAGCTCGAGCAGCTGTGTGCTCCTGCGGAACAGCTTGCAGGCATAGCAGGTGGCTGAGGCTGTCTCCATCTTGTCCCCAGTGAGCACCCACACCTTGATACCTGCCTTCTGCAGTGCCTCAATCGTGTCAGCGGCTTTCTCCTGGAGCCTGGGAGCACAGAACCCATGCGGGGGGTGGGGGTGGGGGAGTCAGGATCCAAAGGCCAACAAATAAAGAACTTTAAGACACACGAAGTCATGAAAACACTCATCCCTACAGAATAGCAAATGCAACATGGCTGAGGGTCTGTGTAAAGGGACTGGAACCTCTCCCAGTGTTACAAGTGCTACAAGGCTCAGCCAAGCATGGGTGAGGATTTAAGGACACTGTTCTGTGTGATGGCCTGCTGCTGAGCCTCATCCTTCCATAATCCAGTATCATTTCCCTTGGAAGAACCATCACAGCCAGAAACAAAAGGAAAAACGGAATCAGGAAATGAGGGATGTCTTTCCTTTTGGTGCTGTGTGTTCTAATGTTGCTACTTGTCAAACTGGAGTCCAGGCTTTGAGTAATATGTCAGATGCTGGTAATAATTATGATGATGATAATGATGACAGCTGCCCCACATTAGTGAACGTCTATCACTGGCTTAGCATGTGCCAGCACTATGTAAAATCTGGTATGACCTTCTACCTCTACATAACCCTGCAAAGTCAGACTAGTCCCTGGGAGGAAGCCCCGGCCAGAAGTGTGGAGGTCCTACTATTCCAGCTGCATTATGAGGCAAGCCACCTCCAATCTTGTAATTTTCTGGAACAACAATAAGGGAGCCGAGGCCTGGAGAGGAAAGTTTACCAGTGTGCTGGCTTTGGCTTTGAAGAAGTGACTTGTGATCAAACATCACTTCCACGGGACATTGTGCCTGTAATCCCAGGAGGGGGCATGTTCTGTGTCTCCTACGCTACACAGAGAAACCTTGTCTAGGAAAAAAGTTTATTTTCACTGATGCTCATCCCTACATGCTCCAGAGTGTCAACCTTCCAGGGGCTAACCCAGCCATGTCAGCTGACCTTTCAGAAGCTCCCTCCCTTTCTGCATCACTGTCCTCAAGACATTGTTCCCTTGTACCTGAGAATTCTAGAAGCTCTTTCTCAGTAATTTTATCAGCTACAATCACTGGTTTTACAACAGTCCACTTTGTTATTTTAACTTTCTTCAACAAACAATGACAAATATTTTGAAGACATTAAGATCTAAAATGTCATAGATGTGTTCTGAAGAGCCAGCAGCAGTTGGAAAATACTCATCCTTTCTAGGACACACACACACAAAAAAACAAACAAACAAAAAACAAAAAAACTGGTCTTCCATGTGTGTTGTGATGTGAAGATGTTACTCTCCCCTGCTGGAGGGAAAGTGTCCTTTAGGCATCTTTTGTGGACAGTAACAAACCACCCAGTTATAACCTCCGGGTGTCACTCTGTGTGAAGGAAAACAGACCAGCCTTGTCCTGAGGACGTACACACTGGCATATGATGCCCTCCACCCCACCCTCAAGGCCCCTTGCCCATCTGTAACTGAACACAGACACTCGGCATCTTTACCGGTCCTCAACAGCTGTAGCACCAAGCAGAATGAGGTCCTTCTCAATCTGCTCGTAGGCTTCTGCTAGTTTCTTCTCACGATCTTGAAGTGCCACTTTGGCGGCCTGCAGCAGCTTGCAAACAACTTCATATTCTTCTGGCTCGAGCCTCTTGTAGGCAACACACAGGGTTCGCAACCCTTCCTGTGGAACACAAGTCAGTGTTCCATTTGAATCTAATGCCACCCGCTAAATGCATTCTCAGGCCTGCCTCCTACCCACCTCTGAAGAGAATGAATGAGTCATAACCCAGCCACCCTCGAGGGATTACTGAATTACATTAAATATGGACAAGCATGTGCACTACAGAACTATAACCTATGATACCTAGTCTAGGCCACTACACCAGAACACAGACTCTGATCTTTCATGTACACAAACAGAGTTCAGTTTAAGCTTTGGGGAGATAATACTTTGCAATGTTGATGTAGTGGTGTTTCCAAAGCTGGGAGCTGGAAAACTGCAAGATTATTCATCCTCATGCTGGGACATGGGAAACTAAAATAAGCATGAGGGATGAGGGATTCTAACACATGGAGAGAGTGTGCAATGCAGTTGTCAAGGCCATGTGGCCTGCCACTCCGCCTCCCTCCAGCCAAGACACCGGACTATCACTGAGTGGTAGCTACTGGTGTGGCACCTTTGGGTGTTTCTTACTCCTTCACCTTAATTCCATGTACAATAGTATAATACTCACAGGCCTCCTAAGCAAGCATTTCAAATTCTGAGTTTTAGACGTAAAAAAACTATTTCCCGTGTTGTCAATCCATCATGCAGCTCTTCAGGTTAACAGGCCACTATTTGTTTTATATCTCAGACCGCCTAACCCCTGTGAAGCACACACTCTAATCCTTCAAGAGGGAGGGGCACAGAGGCAAAACACACTGCTTCATCTACAAGGCAGAAGAATCGTCAGATAAGAACGAAGTCTCTAAAGATAACCACCTGGAACTTTCCAGAGTGGAGAGTATTGTGAGTGGTAAATAAGGCTTTCAGAAATGAATTGGCCTTTGCCTGCACAGGTAGGCAGGGACTTTCTACTGTGGGGATACGAGGTAGACGTGCTTTTTCCTAAGCCTCTTGCTAAGTATGTTAGAAGTCTTGTATGCCACTCCACCGAACTGCACAGAACACAGTCACACTTGGAGACTGCCGCAGAGCACTGTCCCTTATAAACACAGATACAGTAATCCTTGGCAGCACACTAGAAAACAGAACTCAACAGCTGTGAGAAGACTGTATGTCGTGAAGAGACTCACTCCTGGATGCCAGACTGATTCAGCAAAAGAAATGGGCTAGCGTAACATGTGGCGTTACGAGATGGAGACCAGATCCACATGCTGATCTGAGCTGATGCAGAGGAAGCATCTGACAATGGCAGTGTCAACACAGCGCTGTCCCCAGAACTGCTCCATGGTGAGGACAGGCAGGGAGTCTCTCCTCTGCGCCTCTGCTGAACACAACCTAGCATCACACACTCTGTCAAAGCAACAAGGGTAACAATGGTCCCCGACTCAGAAAGAACGATTTTCTGAAGACTACAGGTGCAGATGACAGATCCCACAGCCAGGAAATGGTGAAAAACGCACACCCCACCTCCCGAGAAACCCCAGAACTGCTACATGAATGCAACAACAGCACAGAGGTAACGTCAGCACAGCATGTCAGCTGCACCTCACATACTCCCAACGCTTCCCACTGGGAAGGAAATTAAGAAAACAATTCTACTCAGAATATTATCAGAAAGAAAACATTCAGACACGTGTTTACTCATGGAGAAAAAGGACAAACAGACCAAAATTACACAACACTGAAGATGTGACCGAAGAGCCAAATAAGAGAAACATGTTGGAAGATTTCGTATTGTTATTAGACAACACCCATCAGAGCCATTTGTGGATTTGTGATCCTGTGGGAGTCCCGATGGTGAACTCCGCAGGAACTCACAGGGAATGTCAAGGTATTCAAAAGAACAGCAAGTTCATGAAAATGCACACATTCTGGTTTCAAAACTTACTAGCACAGGACACTAAAGAAAACTGCCCAGAACTGGCATGAAGACAGAGAAAAGGAGGAAGAGTGGGACAGAATTGAGACCCGGAAACAAAACCCAGAACATCCACCTGGACGATTTAACAAGAGAAGCAAGATCATTCGACAGGGAAAAAAAACCAGCCCTTCAACAATGGTGCTCAAGAAATGACACCCACTTACAAAACACGGGACTGTTCCCTTCAGCAGACACGACATTTTAAAGTAAGGTCAACATCTTAAACTTAAAGCCAGGACTATAAAGTTCTTAGTAAAAATAAAGGGTAAAGTTTTCAAAATCTTGTATTTGGCAGCAATTGCTAAATTATGATTGAACATATCAAAACAAGCAATTGAAGAAGAAACTGGATTTGAAGGAAACAATGGCCCTCTCAGCATTGCCTACAACTGTCTCTACTGTGTAAAGCTGTAACTGTTTATAACATGTGGGGGTGCAGTTCCTTCACTCCCTGGCTGACTTAACTCCTGGCCTGGGGCACAGGTGGGGGCTCAGGGGGAAGCATGAATTACCTCAGCTGACAGATGGATCTAAGAATTCCAGGACAGATCTAGGGGATGCTGCCCTGGTTGTTTTTTGTCACCGTGACACAAGGAATCTTAACTGAGACGACGCCCCTGAGGCGGAGTGTCTGCGGCTGACAGTGCCGAGGCTGTGCCCTTACCCCCGTTGACAGTAATAAGGCCTTGACAACAGTTGCACTTGTTTTATTAATGGAGCAGCCATCTGCTCATTTTCTGTTATTTCAAAATCACGAGGAGATACGGTTTTTGCCAGGTTCCTTCTTTGTCTCTCTGGGTGACTGAGTACAGCTTCTCAATAGTCTATTAGTGTAACTGTGGGAGTGGGTTACATGTATGAAATCATCTGTTTCTGGAGTCAAAATGAGCTTACACTATGTCTTCTGTCAATGTGCTTCTAGATTTTGCTTGGTAATATGTTTGAAGATAGGTATGAACATTTTAAAAAATTTATTTATTTTACATGAGTGTTCTATCTGCATGTACACCTGCACGCCAGAAGAGGGCATCAGATCCCAGTATAGATGGTTGTGAGCCCCCATGTGGTTGCTGGGAATTGAACTCAGCACCTCTGGAAGAAGGACAACGCTCTTAAACTGCTGATCCATCTCTCCAGACCCCATATGAACATTTTGTATTGACATTTTTACATAATTGTATTAGAAAGATTGATGTGTATTTTTCTGTCTGTTTTAGCTCCTGATTTGCACTGGTCAGAATGAAAGGAGTTGCTGTAACGAGAGAAGTGAGCACACAATGAAAAGGTGTGTCTCCACATGTCACTTCTGAGGTAACACTGGCCCATTGTGGGCAGTACCCTCCCTGGGCAGGTGATCCTGAGAGATATATGAAAACAGCTGAGTAAGTCAGAAAGTAATGTTCATTCATGCTCTCTGCTTCAGTTCATGCCCTAAGTTCCCTTCATGACAGACCATGATCAGGACATGTAAGCTGAAGTGAACCCTTTCTTTCCCAAGTTGTTTTTGGACCAAGTGTTTTACCACAGCAACAGAAACCCTAACTAAGGTAGACACTGAGCAACCAATGGCCCTGAAGGATCCGGAAGAGGACGACAGATGGCCAGGCTCAAAGGCCAGGCAGAGGCCATCAAGTGGCTAGAGAACAGCACATTCCCAGCATCCTCCAGGGCACCAGGCAAGGGCACTGTTCCAAACCCACCAAACAACAAGAAGCCACAGCTGGAAGGAACAAGCTGTTTCTGAAGAGCTCAACCAGTTAAATTCTAGGTGAGTAGGCAGTGTGAAGGATCCAGCGGCCCACAGGGCAAAGTCTGCAGTTGTGACCAGCATGTGGGATGAAGTCCACACCACAGAGGGATCAACCAGCCAGCGATGGTAGACCAAGTGACGAGGCTGGTGGCGGGGGACACACGTCATTACAAATGCATTACTGAAACATTTCCATTCTTGGTAAAAGCCCACAGAGCACATTTCAGCCTCCTGAACAGAACAAGTATGAGAATCGCTACACCCAAACTCACCACAACCAGAAGCCATCCATGGAAAAGCAGCCAAGAAGAAAGATGAATATAGACAGCAAACACAGCCACAGCATGGAGTTTCCCCAAAAAGGGGTGTCTACACAGGACTCAGAGTCCACACTGGCATCAACAGGTGAACAAGTAAATCGGGCATCAGCACGAATGGGTTGCTCAGCGAGAAAAAGAACACTATGCTGAAACATCTGTGTGGCCGAATCTCAGAACAGTCGCGGGTAGTGACAGAGGCCTGCAGGACAACAGACTCTGATCCTATTGACAGGAACACTCGGAAGGTAAGTTTCGCCTACGGTGATGGCCCACAGCGGTGGTTTATGGGGGAGTTGACAGGGAGGGGATACAAAGTTCTGAGGATACTGTTTGTAGAAGTGTAATGTTTTTAAAACTGTACATCAAAACTTAACTATTTTTATTTTCAGTATGAACACGTTAATGTTCCCTGACTATAGCTCAATAAATCCTCTAAAACAGATGTCCTTTAATCATAATTAACATGTTACTCCTCTTAAGGAAAGTGACTCTCAGGTGGGGGAGAGCCCTCCAGAACAGATGAACTATGGACTATGTCAGTGTGCTCATTAACACAAGATGTGTCTCTGGTGACTCCTGGGGGTAACCCTTGGCAGAAGGGTCCCCACTTGAAATAAAAGTTAACATCAGGGCCTCAAGAAGTTTGCCATAAGTGCAATGAAGCCTGGAGCATGCTTCCTGGGGCGCCATACAGGGGCTGTCCCTGAGGGAAGGTGACAGCGCTGTGTCTGGAATGTCTGTCTAGCACAGGCTCTCCAGATTCCAGCAGAAGGCCATCTAATTCCACATAGGGTCTCTCTGGCTCCTTTGGGAGGAGGCAAGCTGCCTCTGCAGAATAGCCTATGGCATAAATGGGAGGAGGACCTCTCATTTCTTGTTGCCAGCGGACAGGAGAGCAAAGCAACCACTAACATCAGAAAGCTCCACGGCCAAAAGAAGAGCCAGAAACCATGGTCTGCAGAAGGGAGAGGGGCCGTAAGAGCGTCAGATCTTACCACTGCATTGCGCTCAACTCTGGACCGGACCTGGTCCACTTTGCCTTCTATCACTCGGGGAAATATTGAAGAATCTGCTCCTTTGCAAAATAGATAAATTTCTCCTGGAAAATGAAGGCAAAAATAGTGTTGAGTTTAATTACTACATGGGGAGACAAATTTACTTTTCAATTTGTTATTAATGAAAACAAGTGATACAGGTGTACAGAACATCTTAAAGGCCATCTTACAAGACCAGATAATATATTAACATCTGGAAGAAGTGCAGTCCATGGAACATGCCAGAGCCTCGTTTCAGTCCTACAACCGAGAGCTCTCGTCTTACTGAGGAGTCAGGAACAATGAGGGCTCTGGGTGCTCAAACTCCCTGTGAGAAGCAAAATACCTCCTGGCACAGGGCTTGAGTGGAAGGATGAGCATCATGGAACAAAGGGTGCTGCTGACCCAAAAGGAGTGTTCAAGCTTCATGAAATACCAGAAGGTGAATGTATAATTCCTCCTGAAAGTGGGTCTTCCGTGGACAGGCTGCCCTTTGTATCATAAAGTGTCATGGGAAAGTCTATCTTCCACCACATCTCTAGTCTTGTCCTTAGAACTCTAAGCACCCTTTGTGCTGGCTGTGTGTGCTCCTTTTCTCAACATAAAAGAATGTTCTCCCTCTGGGTAAGACATTAACAGACAGCAAGGAAGTAGCCAAAGCATTGAAAAACCAGCTCTGAGCGAACTTGTTCAGCCTAGATGATCTGCAATCAGTCTCAAGTCTGACCCTGAGCTGCCCTACTCTGACAAAAACACAGTCTGAGGCCCCATACTCAGTCACACTGCTCAGCAATAATGCAGTCTCAGGCTTGCCATGATACAGTGTCTGGGTGTAGTTATAGCAGCATCCCAGTAAGCCATGTGTGGTGGCATATGTCTTGAATCCCAGTAGTCAGAAACAGGTGTATCCTTAAGTTTGAGACCAGCCTGATCTTCAGAGTGAGTCCCAGGGCTATATAGAGAAACACTGTCTCAAAAAAAAAAACAACCAATATTTATATCTATATCTATCTATCTAATAATAATTAAAAAAACAAAAAACAACAACAACAACAACAAAACACCACTGTGTGTCCCAATGGCCGTAAGGCTGTAGAAAGGCCATGGCATAGTTTACATTCCCAGGAAAGTGGATAAGTAGATTCCTTGTAGAGACAGGCTCACTATGCCCCTAACATTGAGGAGACTACATCCAGAGGCCTCAAGAGGCTGGTGGTGACTTTCAATTGTCTGGTGGTTTAGTCAGCTGTCCAGGATGGAAGGAAAGAGAGGCACACTTCTGGGCTGAGGCCTGGGATCACTTCCCAAGGCACAGCTATTTGACAGGCACCCACCTGTTCTATTTCTAAACTATGGGAAGCATTAATGCTGAGGTGTGTAAGTAGGGAATACACTGGCACCAGAGGCATGACTGTTGTTCCTGAAGGTGCAGAAGATGATGGGGCCTCCAGGATGGACAGTCCACACTAGGCAGAAAAAACACTAGGCAGCTCCAGTGTGGATGCTGTGGATAACTGGGGGTATCCAGGAAGGCATTTGGGGGTGGGGGCTGCCACTTCACACCATAATCCAGGAAGGGCAAACACAGCTGGGCAGAAAGACTCTGGGCAGCGAGGAGATGGGAGGTAAAGTCAGGACCAGAAGATGTAGCCTGGGGACCCACACAGTTCGTGCTGGTCGAAGCCAGGAAACCAGTGGTTACTGAGTCTCTGACTCCAGGGCTACGTGGCTGTAAGGGGAGACCTGTGAGTGCTGGGGAGCAAGAGGTCCAGTGTGAGGGCGGGGAGAGATGAGGCGCATGTCTGCTTCTGTGGGGCTTCCTCTGGAAAGGATGACGAGGACTAATTGTAAGGCCTTTTACACAGGATGCTGATGCTGAAGGAACCACCCCAGAGCTACATGGTAGGGAGGAGGCAAGGGCAAACTTACATGAAAAGCACATGCCAAGGACAACCAGAATCAACTGCTCAAGGGGTCCCACTGCATTCACTCCTTCAGCACCCCACACTAACCATAAACCAGTATGTGCAGCTCCCAAATAAAGGTCCACTGTTACCTGAGAAACCCGGGTAATGGGTTGGCATCCTAAACTCTAGTACAGAAATACCTGCAAACTCATACTATGTGTCCTTAAATACAGTTAAAACATGCACTGTGTTTTAGGTGTGTGCGGAGCAGAGTAGCAGGATGTTCTTGGATGATAATGATTGTCTGCAGGAGGCTTAGCCCAGTGCTTATTTGTCTCCAAAGTTGCTATTAATAGAAGAGTTTACCTATGCCTTTACAAGTGGAATAAAGGAAGAGGGGAAAAAAGCTTGGGTGGTAAAGGATCTGGAAGAATGAAGACCTGGGTTCAATTCTCAGAACCCAGGTAAAAAAAAAAAAAAAGCGTGGCACGGTAGCATGCATTTGCAATCTCAGTGCCAGGGAGACAGGGCCAGGAGGCTTTCTAGGTTTTACTGGCTAGTCAGTCTAGCCCAATGCCTGAGGAGGAAGGACACCAGAAGCTGTTCTTTGGCCTACACACAAACACATGAATGTACACGTATACACACATGCACCCGCATGCACAGACACAAACGTGGAATAAATAGTTCTTATGGCCTAAGCCCTTAAAGATCCAAGAGAAGGCCCCCACAGTGCAATGTCAGGTAAGTCTTACCTGTAGTGGATTTCACTATCACACTCATTCTTCTCCGCACAGAGTCAAAGCTCAGGACTTCTAGCAGTTCAAATCTGAAACACAAAAGCGGGGCATGCTACTCGAGGCTGCCAAGTGGGTGCTGAGTCGGAGTGATTGCCAGATGACTGCCCACAGCAGGAGGGGGCATTTTCACCTCTCCCTGTGCCCTGCCTGGACTGCGTGGATGCCCCGGGGGATGTTCAGGACCTCCTAGAAGGCCCAGCTCCAGCCTGTGTTGGGACTAGTGCTTAGAGTGGGTCTAAGCTGATGGGTCAGCCTGGCTCTGACTCCTCCCAGGAGAGTCCTAACACCTATGCCTCATTCGGAGCATGCAGCTCTCATGCCAAGTCTGAGAACCTCTCAGGGAGACACGTGGGGCTCTGGAGCTGGGGTGCCACTGAGTGCAGGGCCAGTGCTGATGGGGCCTCTGGAGCACTGTGGTGTGCAGACCAGCCTGTCACACAGGCCCTAGGGGCCTCACTTCAAAGCATGGGACTTAATTCTTTTCCAGGGACACAAGCTTAGGCGGACAGCTCCTCACCTCTCCACGTCATTCTCCCGGTTAAGGATTTCCATGTAATTGTCCTTCAGTCTCAGGTATGTGAAACCGAGCCTGCGATAGAGAAAGCAAACCCAGTGCTTATCTGGAGTCCAGACAGGCCTCCTCCATGGAGCCTGCATTTTACATCCAGGTGCCTTTCTTGCAGTAAGACAGGAGCTCAGGGCATTATAAAGCCAGCACACGGGGTCCTGACTCATTTACCACCCTGAAGTGTATGCCCCTACAGTGACCAGGTGCACTCTGTGGGTGCTGGTAGCTGGTGAAGGATCAGCACCAGGTGTCTGGATGCAATTCTTGCTTCTAAGCACACTTCAGTAACTGATTAGTGGGCTTCAGTAGAATGAGGACCCTCAGAGGCTATTCGCCAGTGTGAAGAGTCACCAAACAGTCATTTTGGTCCCCCAGTTGGAAACTGAACCAAACTGCAAGTGCCAAAGGCGGTTGTCCAGGAAGACTTTGCCCTCATGATTAAAGTGGCTCCTAACACATGGCAATTCTGCCCTCTTGTCCTCTCTCCGTGCTGCCACCATTTTAGGGAAGAGTCAAGAAACCCTCGAGATGCTAGGACCTTGACCTTGGCCTCCTAGCTTTCAACTGTGAGAAATACATTCTGGGTTTGCTTTATTTCTGTTTTATAAATTATGCAGTGAAGACAGCCTGCCCTCAGACAACCTAGTTATCTGACAGGACATGGGCCCGTGGTGGCTATTCCCAGAAATGCTGCCCACCCTCCCTCTGCTGCAGAGAGCAACACCTCCCGCCACGGGCAGTGAAGAGGTTGTGACCCTGAGAAGCTAACCAAAGATGGGACAGAATACACCACCACCCAATCCAGCACCAGCTGTCATACAGGCAGGTGCTAGGAGTGTGGGCGCTGGTGGGAGCTGGCCTCAGCTGAGAGAAAAGGCACCTGGAAAGAGAGAGCTGCAGGGACGGCGGGACAGCCAGACCTGACTTCAACTCTCTGCAGCAGCCAGAGCTTTACCTACATATAAGCCAGCGGTTTTCAATCCTACTGCTACAACCCTTTCATACAGTTCCTCATGATGTGGTGACCTCCAACCATAACGTTATTTTTGTTGCAACTTCATAACCATAATTTTGCTACTGTTAAAAATCATAAAAATATCTGATATTTGATATGTAACCACCAAGGAGTCAAGACTCACAGATTGAGAACCACTGCTATAAATGCTTCCAGACCTAGCCTCAAAGTGTGTGTGTGTGTGTGTGTGCGTGTGTGTGTGTGTGTGTGGTGCCTTGGACACCTAGTGAGGGCAACATCATTCACACATTCTGCTACTACCCAAACTGTACAGGAAAAGCAGATTTGCTTAGTCACAACACAGCACCACTCTTAGAGGCGAGAGGCACAAAACTATTCTCCCATCTTCCTCGCAGTCTCTGGAGGATGCAGGAATTTGTTAGTGATAGCAAAGAGGGGCCACTGGGGTTTACTGTTGAGATGTTAAGTCTTAGAGACCCGAAGCTCTACCACATGTCTGGAGTGTTCTTCTGGGTATCTACTTAACATACCACATCTCACACAAGTGGAAGGAACTTCAGAAAGAGCCTCGTCACTGTGGCATCCCAGATGGAATGACCAGACACAAAGGCAAAGCAGTGACAGGCAGAGCCTCACATCCAGAGGCTGGCTCCCCAGTTCAGGTGACAGGGAGAGCTGAAGAGAGTCAGCCCAGGTGTCTGAGGTGCAATAGGCCCGGAAGGGAGCCCTGACTAGATGGCTGCAGGCACAAAAATCCCAGTAACAAGGGCTGTGTTGCTGGCCAGGAAAGCCACCTCTACAGAGAGTGCAAGGGACGAGGGAACAAAACAGGGCTTTCCAGGATGGCTCATGAGCTGGCTTAGCCATCACCCCAGCTCTCTAGACCTGGGCCCAGTGGCCTGACTCACCGCTGTACGCCCTCAACCAGGGCGACCTCGTCGGGAGAGGAGGATATGTACACACAGGACTTGGAGTCTGGAGATTTCCGAGGACCATCAACATCATCCCCACAGTCATCATCCTTCACCTGAACGGTGTGGCACAGGCAGATAGCCCTGAAAAACAGCTCCTCCCGTTCCTGTGGAGACAGGGACACTCACACCTCTGCCCACAATGGCGAGAATGTGAACAACACATAAACTGGACAGGCCACAAAGCAGAGGCTAAGACTTCCTGGGGGTGAACTGCTGTTTGCTTGTCTCAGCGGTTACAAAGGAGAAGCACATGTGACAATGCCTTCCTGCTCTAAAGTTACCATGGCAACTCATGTAAGTATTAATAGGCAGTGAAGACTAAGCGAAGGACGGAGTTTCGCTCATAGTGATACTCCTAGGAACAAGCAAGGAGTGGCTATGAGCACACTCAGGAATGGTCATGTCACGGTGGGGAAAATGGGTCACATAAGCATTTGGCACGCTCATTCCTGTCTCCCTACTGTTGCGCAGCAATGGCTTTGCAGTCTGCTACCAGCAAAGGACGCTGCACTCTACGCGACTTAACCCCCAGCTGTGTGCCTGCAGCCCAAGCTCAATCATAACATGGCACTCAAAGAAGCCGGGAGCCCCCTGCTGCTGCCACATTAATGTGCATGAGGTCACAGTAGCTGACCCAGATCTGGGCTCAGCTTCCTCAGTGCTGGCTGCAGCCTGCAGTCAGTTTGAAGATTCTGAGGTCCTGCGTAGCTAGCTGGGCAGCACAGTGGCCAATGGGAGGCTTTCCGGGCACCCAATGTGATCAATCGGCGTTGGGTGGGAACAGGAGGATGTGACCTTGCTACAGCACGTCTCAGGATGGCCACAAGGCATCTACTCCTTCCTCTTGGTGAGAAAATGATATGAACTGGAGCTCATGTTGAAGGAGCCAGTGACCTGACTGTGCATAGCTCATCAGTTATTAACGGGCGACTTCTGGCTCTCAGTGGACCTCTCAGGTTCTGTAGGCACCATATAGCCCTTAGTCTCTATACAACTGGTGCTGGAAATTGAACCCTGACCAAAGATCCTAAGACCCAAGGCCAGAGCACGTGTGTGTGTGTGTGTGTGAGAGAGAGAGAGAGAGAAAAGTGTAGCATATGCATATGCATACACGGTATCTGTGCATGTAAATACATATGTATGTCTAGGTGAGCATGTGTGTGTGGGGACACATCTGCATGCACATGCAGCTTTGTACTCATACAAAGCTGTGTATGTCCACACTACACTTAGCATGCTGCCTGGACCACTTGCCCTATTTTTTTTTTTTTTTTTTTTTGTTTGCTTGTTTATTTGTTTTTGCTTTCCAGGCCAATTCTAGCAAAGGAATCACTGTCAAGACCTCCTGCTCCTTGGAAGGAGACACAGCACCACAGTGGATTCCTACCATGACCTCACTGAGTGAAAGTGCCCCCCTCCTTGCATCCTGGACCACATGGCAGGCGGGCCCTCTAGCCTGAGGAGGTGTAACATACCCTTCCGCTGACATCGGGGGACGAGTCGATCATGTCGATGCCGGAGGAGTCAGGAAGGACCTGCCCATTGCAGATAACGTGGGGTACGTAGACGTGGCCCTCAATGCAGCACTCCTTGAAGGCCATGTTGTTCTCTGTGAGTGTGCCCGTCTTGTCTGTGAAGATGTACTCCACCTGAGGGTACCACACACTCAGGGTAAGCTTCACTCAGGCCGGTGACACACCTCAGCCCAAGCCTATTATGGTCCCTGTGGATGATCTGTCTGTCCAGACAGATCCAGCGGTATGTGCAGGCGCCCACGGCACCCCCATCATCCAGACAGGTGCTATCTGGTGGGAAAAGGCCCCAGCCTCCTCACACGGGAGACTGATATGAAACAGCAGGGACTACAGTCGGGGACAACGTATCTTCCACGACAGCAGAGGCTCCACACCTGACTCCTCACACACCTGGGAAGCCTTAAGCTTCAGGTCCTTCTCCACGGAACATGGATATGAGTGCTGACATCACAGGAAAGCACGTGAAGCACCTGCATGAGGCTGACTTGGGAGGCAGTCACTTCTGCTTCAGACCAGACACTGGTGGTGTCATGAACTGGTGGACAGTTCATGTTTCACACATGGAACTGCTGTCTTGCTCTGCTGTGTAAACTGACAGGCATGCTCACTCACACTCTTGGGCAGCCAGGGGAAGCCACTGCTTTGTGTATTCACCAGCTGGTCCTGACCTCAGTGGCCCAGTTCATGGAACACAGCCTGGGCCTGCCTTGCTCAGGACACAGAGTCAAATTCTGTGATGGGCCCCAGGTTGGAAGCCTTCCTGTCCCAGAGCATCCTTGACACTCTTCTTACCAAATACCTCCTGACTGATTTCTAAGAGAGACTCAAACAGGCCATGCATTACATGGAGCTGGAGCATGAAATGGCCTAGACGAATGCATCAGAAAGCTGGAGCCTCAACAAACAGTGCCCTCTTCAGTAACAAACGCTTTCCCCAAGGAAGGTGGAGGACATGTGTCTGTCAGTGTAAAGACTGTTTACATTGTATTGCTAGGCAACCACAGGGCAGGCCTGCAGTGTTCAGTTCGACATGGGTTATTAATTTAATGAATTGTCATTTGGGAAATGACAATTTCCCACACAGCCTGTGACATAAGGCTGGAAAAGGTCAGGGGCTCCCCTTGAGGCCAGGCGAGATGGAAAGAACTGGCCTTTCTGGGTATCATTTTCTCTGTAGCAACACTGAGGTCTGCAGTCAGCAAACATGGCCACACATCAACCTTGTCTTATTCTGTGGGCCCTGGTGGCCTCATACAGCAGAGAGCAACAGCTAGCATGTGCATCAGCCCTGTCCTCACAAGGTGAGGTCCCTGGACGGATGCACCAGATGCTGTGATCGATGCCTCACACCTGTCACCTCATTCTGCACAGTCTGGAAAGACAGACCTTTCCTAAGCTAAAGGAACTATGGTTCTGCAGACCACACGTCCATTAACTCTGCAACGCACTACCCCAGAAAAGTGCCCTAGCTTTCTATTTTCTCATCTAGCTCGCTGTGAGGCTAAATGCCATATATAAAAGTAGAAGCAATGCCTGAAAGCAAGGGCTGAGACAGTGGCCTCACTAGGTGCCAACCTCTTCAACTGTAAGGCCCAGAAATCAAATCAGCTAATGCAATCAATTTTCCACATTATAAAGTTAGAGAAAAAAAAACAAAAAACAAAAAAACATTGACTATTATTATGCAAATCAAGTTCAAAAATATACATTCGGGGAGAAAAACAGTAAGCTTGATGTATTCCCACTGGTGCCCATACTCCTGACATTCACCCACTGCAGCATATGTACACACAGAGTGCATGACCTGGACAGATTCTCACTTATCAAAGAGAACCCAGAGTGCTAGGACACAGTGGCCTGACACAGGGCTGAGACACCATGCAATCTCCAGGAGACACTGACCTGTCCCAGCTCCTCGTTTAGATCAGATGTGTTGACCAGTGGTCCTTCTCCCATTTCCTCATCAAACATGTCTTCATCCCACGTGATGAAGTAGGAGCCAAGGAACTTCTGCATCTCCACTGTGACATACATGGACACCGGAATGATGTAATTGAAGAGGACCATGAAGGCCAGGAAGTCAGTGAAGGCCCTGAGAAACTGAGAGCATTGGCTGCATTAAGGAGGCTGAAGGTTGCATGCAGAGGTCATCTGTCACCCCAGCTAGAGACAAAGACCGACTTGGGACCTTGCAGCCCCTTGCCTGTCACATCTTGCTAAGAACAGAAATTGAATACCTGGTGGAGAGGTGGAGAGGGACAGGGACAGGGACAGGAGCCATACTATCAGGGATAAGAAGGCGCCATGTTAAATAGGGCCCAATGGGAATGCAACTGTTGAGTATTCATGATGTCCCTCGGTAACTAACACTCACTGAACTTATGAAGAGATGGGATCTTGCAATACAGTGACTTTGACTTCAAACGCATGGTCCTCGTCTCAGCCTTGTTCTGGGATTACAGGCACACAACACCACACTCAGCTCAGAATGACTTTTCTGTATAGGTTATTCCTATCTTTAAAGCTATGAGGGAGAGGCAACCTGACAGTTGAAGCACAGCCTCATGTGGGGTCTGTGCTTGCACTCGGCTATCTTAGCACACGGCACTGATATGTCCTCAGTGTGCAGAGGCCTATGCTCGCATATGGCCCTGCTCTGAGGTCAGAGTCTGTGCTCACCTAGTGACTACAAAAAGACATATTTATCTTAGTGGTGGTGTGCTAAACTTTGGAAACATCAAAATTATTTTGGTCCTTATACATTTCCTGTGGGAAGACACACTTTCCAAACTTGTACGTTCTAGTACCCAAGGAGAGCAGGTAGCTCACACCTGCCCACAACAGGTGCCCATGAGGGCACCTGTCCTAAGCTCTGACAAGGCTCCATCCTGCCTGTGGCAAGTTCACCTCTCTAGTTTTCTGATACCATCTTTTTTTGTGACCGTGGCCTAAGGGTCACCTCCTTCACACAAAGACTGTGCCTCCATACCAGATTCCTCTGGCGCTCTGACTCCGTCTTCTGGTTGTACCATGGCTCGTCTCGGAAGGGCTCACTCTGCCACACGTACTTGAGCACCGTGTTGATCAGGGCCTTGCTCACCAGGATGCAGAGGTACACGATCAGGAATGCGTTCATTGACCTAGGGTGAAACAGCCCAGCCTTCAGAGGCTGCTCCCTGTCCTTCCTGACCAGAGGGACAGACAGCGCAGGACATTCGGCAATGCCCCAGAAGGCAGTGTCCAGTCTGAGCCAGTAAGATGAAAATTCAGCTCGTTCACAGGCCGCCGTTGCAATGCTCAGGATACAGGAGCAGAGCCATGGGAAGGGAGGGAAAGCTGCACGCTGCCGTGTGCCCGGCGAGCTTCTCTGAACCACGGGAATTCTACTTCCACAACAGGAACAGCCAGAGCTGGCACCGTCCACTGTCAGGCACCACCAAAGAAGTCAGTGATTACCTCTCTAGAGTGAGAGTAAGCGTGTACCCAGAGAAGTGGTTGAGGCTGGGAAATGCCCGTGCTGATCAAGGTGTGGCAGACTGGGGGGAGGCTCTCTTTCTGAGGTCTGCTTCTGAAGCCCATGTAACACAGACTTCAGCAAGCAGAGCATCCTGACTGGGGAAAGCCCTTCTCACTCTTCACCCAGTGCAGGCAGGCCCAGGGACACATCCCTAGGTCATCTGCCAGCATCCTGACATGGTAGCTAACTAGCTCCTGGTGCTTTACTCTGTGACATAAGGCGGGACAACTCTGACAAGGGACAGCGATGACAAAACCTCAGCCTCCACTTCTCACAAGTCTAACTTCCATCCTGACAGTTGTCTAATGGAAAATGCTCACTCTGCTCACAGTGAGCTCAGTAAAACCACATCAGAACACACTTGGTTCCTTCCAAGTCCCCAGTTAAAGGGGACCCCGTTCTTAGGTTCAGTGGATCAGTGGGTGGGGATGTGGCTATCTTTACTGAGCAAGGAACAAGAGTGCTGAAAAATGACTTACAGGTAGCGTGTTAGCAGGAATAAGAAGGTGTGGCTTTTTCTCTTACCAGGAGGAAAGAAAGCAAGTCTCTAGAGCAATGGGCTCTGCAGTTAGCAGCCCCAGTCCCTGGAGGAGTGGGCTCCCAAGGGCACTGTGGGCCCTGAGAACATTGTAGCAGCTACAGGGCCAGTGATGACTGGAAAGGAGCAGCAGGGGTGTGGACTTACTTTTCCACAGCAGATCTCTTTTGGGACTTGGACTGATAGTTCAGGGCCATCTTGGTCTCCATGCCTGTGTAGATAGCCACACCTGGAAGCAGAAGAGTCTATGATTTCCACACTGAGAGGATGCGCACACAAACAGGCCACAAGTCCAGCTTCCCGAGCTGTACAGCTGCGTTCTTCACACTAAGGACTCTCCCTGCATAGGCTCTACTCTGCACTTTAAATTCCTGAGTCCAAATGTTAATATGGCAGCAGGGCAAGTGTGTATCTGAAAATTTATTTCAGTACATTCAAACAGGACTTAGCACACTATCAATGAGAGGTACCAAAAGCAATGCAAAGACTCAGAGAAATCCCCTGCACTACAGTGCTTTGTGAGCACCTTTTTGGACGCTGCTTTGTGTTTCTGAGCTGTGAGCTAAGGTCCTTACTGAGCAAGACGAAGGCTTCACTGTCATGGCTCTGAGGGTTCAGGTTACACAACAACACTTATCTCTTTGCAAAAGTTGCCACTGCACCAAGTCTGTAGTTCTTTAAGGTATCTTGGGGTGCTGCAGAGGAGTGTTGTTTGCTTACTGCATCTGATTTTAGAAATGATTACCAGTGGTTTGCAAATTAAGATATTTACCAAAGATCTTCTCGGTGTTTTTGAGTGTGGCTCCTCGGAGAAGCAGGTTTTCTGATCCTAACGGCCTGGAAGACAAGAAGACTGGAAGTGGTGTGACATAATACTGGGATCCAAGGTGAAAACCACCTTGGTCATGTTAAGGGGAAGCTCCATAAGCGCACTTGCTCATACTGAGATTTTCAAAGTCCATTTGCACAAGCCCTGAGCTTCTCTGAGGTAGAGACAGCGCCACTGGGCTGTCTAGTCCTCTGTCTTCCTGGCCTGTCAATCAGAGGGGCTGGAGAGAGGCCTCAAGGAAGTAGGACATCCCACCCTCACATAAGCAGCAGCTTGAGTGTTTCATTCCTACCAGAGGCCACAGGCAGAGTTCTCAGCGGTCCCTATCTGTGCCACCTGCAACACCTAGGGACATCAGAAATGTCGCCTAGCCCTCCTCTAAAAGAGACCCGAAGGCAGGGCCAGCAGTCCCCTCCCAACATCCTCCAATGTGAGGGTGGTTCCGCTAGAGGACCCCAGCACGGTCTGAAAAGGCTAAAATTACTTTGAGGTTCCCTCATTCTTCAGCTGTTTCAAGACGTGGAGACACCTAGCTGGTGTAGGCGGATTTTCGAGGGCCAAGGGAGCCTGGGGCTGGGCCTCAGTACCGGAATAATCTCAGCGTGTGGAGGTTATTTACAGGCAGTGGCTGGCTGGAAGCCCCCTCCAAGCAGTGAAGGAAAACTGGAAGCAGTAGACTAACCATGCAAATTCTACTGCTGCCAGCATCCCAATGACCATAGCCTGTCAGAAAGGAGCCCACCTGCCTTTAATTCACGCGCTTACTCAGATGCCTTTTGGACAGATAAGAAAGCACACAGGGCCAGTGTGCCTAGCCAACATAGTTCAGATTGCACCCTGCAGGAGGCCAGGGAGGAAAGCTGTGAGCTGCTTGGGCACCTCATGGGGCAGTCCGCAGGCAGCTGTTGACTCCTTCGGTCTGACAGCCACTGACAACACAGTTCCCCCAGCTGTGCAGGGCTGTCAGCTTCTGTTAGCAAGTTGCTTACAATAATTCGTGTCACAAGCATTAATGAAAACAAATGGCCTCACCTTAAATGGGTCTCCGAGAGCTCTAAAAATAACTTACTTGACAAAATACTTTGCTTCTAGTGTGGGCAGACGGAAGAACAAATATAATTGTGTGGACTGGAAATTTGGGTGGAGGACTGATAAAAGCAAACATTTTCCTCTGGTTCATATTATGTCCAATATTTATAAACATCTTAAAAATCTAAATGACAAGCTGAACAGTCTTGGTGTTGAAAGGCTAAGCTAAAGCTGGTATCAAAATACAAAGAGCATTAGGATCATGGTCCCCAGCTCGGGGCCACAGTGTCACCTCAGTGTCCATGTCCACGGTACATGCACCCTCAGCTTCATAGGCGGGCAATGAGAAAACACTGCATTTGCTTTTTCATCCAAAACAAATCAGCTCTTCACAGTCTAGTGTCCAAAGCAGTTTCTTTGAAAACAAATGCCTTCTACAAGTTAATGCCTTACTAACCTGCTGGTGGATGATTACCACAAAAGCAGGATAAGAGCTGGAATGGTGGCACCAGATTGTGACCCAACACTCAGAAGGCTGAGGCTGGAGAATCAGGTGTTCATGCCTTTCTAGCCAATAGCAAGATAAGGTCTAAAAATAAGTACTATAAACAAATAAAATAACCACTAATAACACGAGCTAAGGACACAGGCTCCTCCCATACAGCAGTGGTTTCTTGAGTCCCCTGGGAGACAGGCCAGATACAAATACTCGGTGACTCTTTATTCCGTGGTACTTCTCCCCTAAGAAGTCTGCCCCTGCTTCCCGGCAAATGTCTCCTTTAGCATACAATGATACCAGGGTATCAATAAATTGCAGGAACAGATCAACTTCAAAATCTACCGAAAGCCAATTTCCTAAGCAATAAACCCAAACACTGCCTCATCAAACACACCAGATATAACAGGGGCTGAGGCACACAGCTCTAATGGACATCTGTGGTGTCATGGCAGCAAGTGGTGATCGGATGGGGACATGTGAGGTGGTTCCCAGGGCCCACACCAGGCTGGCTCTCAGGCTCATCAGTGCTGCTGATGGCTGCTCTCTCTCAGCACATCGTGTCTGCAGGCGCTGCGACAGTGCTGATGGCACAAGAGGCCCCCAGCATACACACACTGCCTCATCCTAGTTGGGCCTGGAAGAAACCCTGAGCATCCCAACCCAGTCATGGCCACAGGCAGGAGAATCTACTCTCAGAGAGGCCTTCGTGTCCGAGACTTCTGACTTCATAGCATGGGAAGGTGCCTCCCACAGCTGATTTGGACCCTGGCCCCATTAAGAACCATCCTGTGAGCTTCTGAGCTGGCCCAGCTGGCGAGGCTGGCTACCACCATCAGGTGAGGGCCGCAGGATCCTCACTGCATTAACACACAAAGCCCCAGAGTCAACATGGGAGAGCGAACGCGCTTCTGAGGCAGGGTCCTGCCTTCCAAACCAAGTGGCATGGCAGAACCCATCAAAGAACGGGCTTGCAATGCCACAACAAACAGGATAAAGGCCTGGAGTCCCAAGAAGACTCACCTCACCACAGGGTCGTTCCGGTCATTGTAAACATTGATGCGCCCCACAAACCTGGCAACAGAAAAGGTCACGTCATTACTCACAGCGCCAGTGGGGCCTTCGGTCTGCACCCCAGCTAGCTCATCCTAGTGTGCGGCACGACCAGTGGGGCTTAGCCACTCAACCCTTCCTTCCTTCTCATCTTTCTCTCTGTGCTTCTTCACCCACGGCTTACACGACATTTCTTAACCTGCAGATGTAAATCACTTCCTCCACATAAAGGACACTGAGGCCCCCTTCTGTGGAGCAGCGGCAGGTGTGAGGCGAGCTTTTCAGCAGCGCGCCCAGCCGCGCCTGGCCAGTCTCTCCGCTTACTTGTAGAGGTCAGGCTGCGGCTGTTCACACTCGATGGTGGCGTGCAGCCCGTCAACGTCGTCCTCGGTGTGGAAGCCCTTGGTGTCCTGAACCGCGTAGTGAGTCTGCAGAGGAGAAAGCGTGCGAGCTACACCCCAAGCCTGCTCCACCTGGTTTCTGGGACCCACCCCAGAATCTGGTCTTCATGTACACCCTGTAAGTTCTTCGGTGAGTCTGGGTGCAAAAGGTCATTGAAAGATGAGACTGTGCTATTGCTTTTCTTGGTGGGTGACGAGAACTCTGACTCTCCGTGCTTACTTGGCATCCTTAGCTTAAAATCAGGACAAAGGGCAAGTCTGGGACGTCTTTAGACCTCATAGTTGATGTACCTGCACTGGTAAGGCTTATTAATCACTAATGTGCTCCTCTTCTTTTAGGCAAAGTACTAAAGTTCTGAGAAGATGCCATTAACATCAGTTGGTCTCATTTTCCAAATTCGGATACCAAATGTCCTCCTGTCCTTGCTCTGTGTATCTGTTCAGATGGTTGGGCCAGACAGTCCCTTAAATCTGAACTAAGTGTGCATCAAAACCCTCAGAAGGCTGCTAGGCCACTGCTGTTAAGCCACCCTTTTAGGTCTCAGTGTGGCATGTCTAAAAAGGGGGCCCAAGAACTAAGTAGATGCCAGCTGGCACTGTGCTGCTGTCCAGGGCCACATGGCCTAGCTAGCACCTGTGGGACCTGGAGGTAAACATGGGGTTTTATTTCCTTTATCTGGGGAGGAGAGAGGAGATGAGACATGTGCCAGGGGCTAGTCAGGAGGAAGGGGACCCCTGTGTTTCTGCTTATGTTTCTAATAATAAGCTCTGAGGTGAGTGGCATGACTTGGAGCAAGTGAACAAGTGATTACCACATTACCATTTGTGTCATTCAAGTATGTGCTCTGCTGTGAGGATTTGGAGGAGGTTCCTAATTGTGGATATGACAGCCTTTCAGGGATATACAAAGTCCAGAGAGGGCAAAAGGCCAGGCTGAGGGCGTGTGAGCAGTGCAAGGCTCCCTGAGATTGGCAGAGATCTTCCCACAATCCACTCTTTCAAGGAAAGGGTTTCACGTAACCCCAGGGCCCAGAGCCAAACCAAAGGTACAGAATTGGGAACACAGTGAAGAACGTCGCACAAACACACTGGAGGCCAGCATGCAGCAGTGACTGGCATTTCCAGACTGACTGCTGCTACTGGGCTGTACTGCCCAGTTAAGCCCCTGGGCCTCAGAACCGTCCAGTTACTGGGCCACTGTGTCTGAGTCCCAAAGGACTGTGACGTATTAGTTCTTAAAGAACGATGCTGAATCTCCTGGGATGTATTATCTATATCTTATGGAACCACCCACAGGTCTTTACAGAACAGCACCGTGAATGACCCCTAAAGGTTGTCACACCCTTTGCTAAGCACATGAGAAGCTGTCCCGTCTCACAGCTTGGGGCATCCACACCCAAGCAAGTCATTTGCACACTGTTTTAGAGTCCTGGAGGTTGATGCTGTTCTGCTGCTCCTAGACACTCAGAAGCACCACTTGGTTTCAGTATGTTAGCTTTCATAATCTCACAGAAGTCCCTCCTTCAGGTTTCTAAGTTAAAGAACAAACCTGTAAATTAGCAGTACTATATATTTTTTTCCTCTCCTGATTGTCAAAGTTGTTAAGCCCAATGTGGAATTCCATATGGAGTTCACCCAATTAATTCTAGTTCCAAAAGCTTTCTTAAGACAGTTTAACAAGACACTGAAATGACAGACATGATCTGTAAAGTTCTGCCTGTCTTCCAACAACTCTTGACTAGGGAAGACATGCGTGTACTAAGAAAGTGAAAACATTAATATTCTAACACTCTGCTTAAGTTTCTCACTGGGTAATGGCATGTGAGTGCCCGCCTCAGATGGTGGCTGTCACAAATGTTAAAGGAGGAAAGGAGAGAGGAGCACAGGAAAGATCAAAAGTTAGGAAAGGGTAGAGAGCATGACACTCAGTGAGCGCCGTGACCACAGATGTGCTGCCAAGGCTAGTCTGGCTAACACCCTGAGCTGCACCCAAATCCAGGCACATTACTTTATGGCTTGACTCTCCATCTAAGCTGGCTGTGGTGACGTGGCACGTCCCATCTGGCCGGTTGCTGGAGAGAAAGATCAGGTCACAGGGAAAGGTCTCATCTTCCTTCACCATGACAATGTCCCCAACCTACAAAACACAGGAGAATAATCACCAAGAGGCCATCTTTGTGAGACAGCTCACCTGGGCTGGAATTCACACTCCGGCTGTATCCAGAGTGTGCTAACAACCTGCCACGGTGTCTTAGGATGCTGACACGATTCTAGAAAGGACCCACACTGAGGATTTCTTTGGCGCAAGGATTCTCTTAGCTCTGTGGGCCCCTGCAGACCACAGCAGCTCCAGGACACACCAGGAAAGAATATGCTGCAGTGAAAACGCAGACAAACCTCTCTAAGGAGACTATTGCTATTGTAGCCCAAAAAGGAGCTCAGGTTTGATTGAGAGAAAAGTGTCCCTTGGGGGACTTCATTCAGACTGGTGTTTTCCAATCTCACTCTCAAGAGCTCTCAGCACCCCCACCACTGAGCTGCCATGACCAGGTCACCAAGACAGATGGCACAACTGCAGGTCGGCCTGTGTGACCACTAAGCAGAGCAGTCACCCAGCTTTGTATCTGTATCTCCATCATTTCTTCAGCAATGTGGCATCTCTCTGACAGCTGGGAGCCCTCTGTCCATCGTGAAGCCCGCATCAGACAGGGTGGACTGCAGTGGCTGAGGCCCTCCCTGATGACTGCACAGCCCTATCATCCCTGTGTGGTCAGAGCATCCCACATAACATGGCCATGCTCACAGTGACTTCTCAGAGTCTCAGAGCAGAGTTACTCGTCCCAAATGGACACCTTAGTTCAGTGTCAGACCAACGGATCTGACGATACAGTGCCTTACTAGAACTGGGTAGGAAGGGCAGACAGAATACGGGACTGTCCTGATGGAGCTGACTGCAGTACACCCAATCACCCCAACCACAGAAGCTGAGGTAGTGCAGTGTGTCACTACAGTGGGGTTGAACAGAACACACCCAAGAGTGCAAGCACATGCTCGCACACAAACTTCACTAATAGACAAGCACAAGAAGCCCCATGCAGGAGCAGAGTAGACAGCCACAAATGGGCTTTGACCTGAACTTCACACCTTAAAACAATGACCATTAGCTCAGAGGGCTTAAATGGAAACATTACATTAAATTAAAATATTTAAGACAAACCCCCAGAGCAAATTCTTGGGCTCCAGGGCTGGGCAAAGAATACTCAATCGTTACGCCATGTTTGGTTGCCATCCCTGGGAGGCTTGCCCTTTTCTGAGGGGAAACAGAGGAGGATTGGATCGGGGTGAGAGGGGCCTGGGGGGGGGGGCGCGGAGCTGGGAACAGAGGGGAAAGTATGATTGGGATGTAATGTATGACAGAAGATTTATACATTTCATGTGTGAGTGTTCTGTCTGCATGTACATCTGCAGGCCAGAAGAGGGCACCAGATCTCATTAGAGATGGCTGTGAGCCACCAAGTGGTTGCTGGGAACTGAACTGAGGACCTCTGGGAGAGCAGCTAGTGCTCTTTAACCACTGAGTCATTTCTCTAGCCCTGAGAAGAATAAATTCAAAAACAATTTTAAAAAGAGAATATTTAATCATGACACCAAAACCAAGATCCCCACCCAACCACAGGTGTGTTAATAGCCAAGCCTGCTCTGAAGAGTTACTTTCCAAATGACTGTGAAAACCATGTTGCTGAACCAGGCAGCTGTGGGTGTGCTACTTACTCTCAGCTTCCGGCTCTGCTTCCGGACCAGCTTGCCATGCTGAATGAAGTGCACGGGACACTGATTCATGGCGTTGTCTGCCTTGTGGCGAAGCCAGTCTTCATAACCCTAAAACCAGAGAGACAGAGGGAAGGTGTGTTAAAGTAATTATGGCTAAGCATGGTCTGGCCTGGGTGCTCGAACATCTCCCTGGTGCTTACAGCTGGGCATTCTCATGCCAAAATTTATACTGCTTTAATTACAACTGATAAAATCTTTGTAACTAATCTTCCATACAAACGCTTGAGAAAAATTTCTTTACAGAAAATGTCTCAGTCAAAAGATGAGCCAGGCTCTGGGATTCTGCAGTGACCTAGAGTCTGAGTAGTGGCCCCGAGGCCCCCGGGCATAGGTGGCGTCTGCCACACCCACCCACCATGCTCCAAAGACTTTCAGAAGCTGACCTAATGGGTCTCAAAACAGAGGCCCATTGGTTTAAAACCTGCATTTCCAGATGACTACCAAGTAAGAAATAAAAGATAAATCAGCAGTAACTTCATTTCTTTTTTCAAGTTATTATTTTAGATAAGATCTCTTCATGTTTTTGTTTGTTTGTTTGTTTTTGCCAACTAAACAAGTTGGAATCACTGAGGAAGTTCTTCTGTAAGACTGGCCTACAGGCAAGCCCGCCGGGCATTTCTTGATTGATAATTGATGTAGAAGGCCCATCTCACTGTGGGTGAGGCCACACCTGGGCTGCTGGTCCTGAGCTGCCTAAGAAGCAGACTGGGCCAGCCAGGAGCAAAGGCAGCAAGCAGCAGCCTCCATGGCCTCCACAGACTCTTTCCTCCCCAAGTGGCTTTTGGTCATGGTGTTTTAACACAGAAATAGAAAACTAAGATAGTCTCATTACGTATTTACGGCTTGTCTGGAAGTCACTATTGAGATTAAGCAGGCCTTAAGCTCAGAGATCCTACTGCTCCTGCATCCTGAGTGCTGGGATGTAAGGTGTGCATCATTATGACTGGCCTAACATTAAATAACTTCCAAACATTCCTCACAGTTTTATATTGTTTAAAATTCCAAAAATAAGTAGTAATAATAATAATAATAAAATAATAAATCTCAACAAATCCTTACTATCTTATGGCAAGAGATAAGAGGTCTCCTAAACATCATACACACACACACACACACACACACACACACACACACACACACACACACGGTAGAGACTCCAACACCTGTCTGACTCTCGAGTGAGTCCCAAAGCCAGCCACCTGTAGCATCTGCTGTCGTAGCTACACTGCTCTTTCTTGAGAAGGAATTTACTTAAAAGCTGACATTCTGCAAATTATCCAGATGTCTCAAACGAAAAAGTGAATTCTAAACACTGGAATGCGAATTCACACTGTACAATGCTCTGCTGCAGAAGGATTTAGAACGTGAAGGCGGCAAAGGACACTCCTCTACAGATTTACAAAGGTTCGTCAGTTCATGGGAAGAGCTCCAACCTCACTGGCCACCAGGGAGATAGGAATCATGATACGACCAGGTACACACTGAGATAGCTCCAATGGGCTCAGAGCACAGGGGTGGCAGAGCCTGCAGAGCACAGGCAGACACTACTTGGTTGTACAGAGAGCTATCTGGCCAGTTCCTCAGATGCTTAATAGTAATATCTATAGTAACCTATAGACATACCTCAAAAATTAAGGATCTACATTTATCAATCTACATCCACTCATAGACACAATATATACAATTAAGTTTTGCTAATTAAAATTGAATACATGAGGGAGAGGTAAGGAAAAATCAAAATAAATAAATATATAAAGAACCAGGAACAAAAGCAAGTTAGTGTGCGCACAAAAACTTTACCTGCGTTAAGACAGACAGAGGCCAAGCACCCACAGACAGAATGTGGGATAAGCCAAAGGGGTCTGAGCACACACACCCAAGTATTTCTCATTTACATGGACAGAAGCTCTGACGTGCTACAGTGTGTCCCTGATGCAGTGGTCACAGATACCATCACTGTCCACCTTTATCGAGCGAAGACCTCCTTTATCTCACAAGGGTTATCACACCAGGCCTAGGCAGAAGCATGTTCTAGTGTGAGGCAGAGCAGAACCTATGAGGATGGATAATACGCCAGAGCCCAGCTACTCAGCGGGCTCAGAACATACAGACTTAGTTTCTCCTCCAGTTCAAAGGCACCAAACCAGTGGCCGACTGACTCTAACCATTTCAACCTGAAGCAAAACCAACTCTTTATAGCAGTGTTCTCATTCAACCTGTGAGCCCTTTGAGGAATTGAAAAGGTGACGTTTTCACAGGGGTCACCTAAGACCATCAGAAAACATATTTACATTACAATCCATAACTGTAGCAAAATTACAGTTATGAAGTAGCAATGGAAATAATGTTATGGTTGGGGTCACCACAACATGAGGAGCTGTATTAAAGGGTGGCAGCACTAGGGCTGCCTATATGGTCTGGACTCCCTGTGAATGGGCTGAAACACACCAGACTGCTCATCCTGAATGGAGACGACCCTTTGTGGCAACACAGGTACCTGCCTTCCTGCCCAAGCTTTTTTGTTTGGTTTTTAATTAAAAAGTTGAACAAAATTCACAGACATAAACCCCTACAATGGAGAAAAGATGGTCTATTCATCAACTGTCATTGAATATCTACATGCAGAATAAACACATCTACAATTTAGCCTATATATATTGTATCATTTAAAATTAACATTAAATGTTTCCTAAATTACCAATAAAAACTATAAAACTTATGAGGAAACAATAGGGTAAATTTTGAGGCACCTAAATTATGTCTCAGTCTTTACTGTGTTGTCTTGTGGCTAATATTAGTTCAGAAAGTAAGAAGAGAATCCCCTTCACCCTACACAAAATAATAAATAGCCCAATGGGAGGGCATGCTAAAGGAATGCAGAATCCAACTGAACAAAGTAGTAATGGCTAAAACAAGAACAATTTAAACATTGGAATGTTACTGGATTATAATCTAAAGTTTAAAATAAATATTTATAAATTCATATTGATATTGGTAAACCACTGAATAAAAGTAAATGGGCACTAGACAAATCATCCTTGAATAAGAATCTGAAACAATTTGCACACTTGGTTATGAAGGAGATAAAGCACATGTTCTTAACTGTATTTAGTGACTTGCTTCCAAAGCACAGAATACGAAAGGGGTAAGGGTAAAAACGACACCATGGTAAGGCATGACACGGAATGGCAACTGGCACCCTCACAGTAAGTCAAGAATGCTGCCATGGACTTGTGATGTTAGAAGATAGCACTGCACATCTGTAGCCACCCTTTCAAAAACCTTACACCAAGCTCACTATGAAAAAAATCACATACCACAAGAACCCCAAAAAGTGTTCTAGCCTGTAAGAGTCTTACCTGCTTGATGGCTGTGACAGTGATGACGAAGAAAAGTGGGAGCCCGCTCGTCACCGGACTTGTGGGCGTGTCAATGATCAACTGCAGTGAAAACAGAGCCATGAAAACAGCAACCTCCGATGGTGGGCTAGTCCAGCCTTCCCTCATGCCAGCTTCTACCTACTTCAGTGCATTTTGCTGGCTTCCTCCTTGCCTGGCAACCTGGGTAAGAGGGTCACCACCCTGTCCCAGTGCCTACACTGCTGAGGGAGGCTCCTTAATTAAGGGGTGTGCTCAAGAAAACCATGTCAGTATGTGGGAGGGCACAAGTCTGACACTGGATACTCTGTTTCATTCAGTCCATTCTGTCACCCTGGAGTTAGTTCTGACAGCTAGTGCTAGGGAAGCTTTAAAGTGATTATAGCCATCTGCAGAATAATTTAGAAAAAGTTACACTGCAGTTCACAGAGTGTAGTCTACACGCTCTGCCCACACCCTTGCTGTGTCCCTGCCTCTCTGTATCTCCAATGTTCACTGCTCTGCATTTTTCTAAGTATCAAGAATGAGTAAGCGGAGGTGCCAGGTGCAGCTGGAGATCTTGCCCTGTCTCCTCTTGAGGCTGGGAAGTGGCCACAGGAACGCTTACTCAAACAGTTGAGCTAAGACTTAGAGTTGGCAAGAATGAATGGTAGGCAAGGGTTGCTAAGTCCTTGTTGATTTTAGTGACTGTGTGACACTTACTTGAGAACCAAACGACATTTGCTGAGGCTGAAAGCCAGGCCTATCCTTACCTGCACCAGGAAGATGATGAGAAAATAAAAGTTGGCTATTCTTCTGAACTGTTCAAATAAGTTCTTGGGTATGAAGTTCCAAAATGTGTACTGCAGAAGACAAAAACAAAAATGGGCCACTTTGTGTGGTACTCTACTACAAACGAGCAGAATTTAGATTCTTGACATTTTGTCAGCTTTTACAGGGTGTACCCTCTCAAGTAATCATGTCCAAATGGCGTGGCCCAGAGAGTCAAGGCAGAGAGCAAAGCACTCTGCAGCAGCTACTGGGCAGGTAGAGTGTGTTGTCACCCAGGAGTCAGCAGGGTTGGCACATCTCTGTCCTGAGTTGCTGCGTCCATCATCTCTGCTCTGTTGCCTGGTACAACTGAGATGCAGCAGAAGGGAGAGACCTGGCTCCTTGGAGGCTGCTTCCCTCATGGCAGGGCCTGGTGTGCACACTGCAGGGTGTCTCGGGGCCCTCTGCTGTCTTTATAGGGTGACTGCTCAGGATCTGTTCTGAGAACAGTGGCTACCTTTATGTTCTGCTGCTAGCCAAATCCTTTTCACAGTATTTAGAAGGATGAGGAACCCCTAATGTCACTGCCGGGGACTCTGATTAGAGTTGTGGCAGCTCTGCAGGCCACATCAACAGGATGAACATTTTAACCACGCTGTCTTCCTGCCATGAACACAGATATCCCCTCTCTGCTCAGAGGGTCTTTCATTTCTCTCGTGGCACTTGGGCGGTTTTCCTCATGACCCTTGAGTTTGGGTGTTCTTGTCTGTGTGACATGCATGCTGGGAAGGACTTAAGGAAGCCTGGAGCCTGGCTAAGGCAGGAGCTCAATTGTGCTGGAGGCTGAAGTTCTAGAACGTGACAAGCATCGTACACACACCCTCTCTCTTCAGATTCTGTTGAAACATTCATCTCCTTTACTGGGCCAAGAGAAAATCCGTATCGTCCATGAGTTTTCTAAAAAGGCATTAGAGACACAAGACATCTGTAATGACAGCCTCATTCTCACATTTCTGGGAGGAACATAGGCTGATTTTTTTAAAAAATATATTTTGTTTTTCATACAATTCTACTATAAAATGGATTATGTTAAAGCCCCATTCTATGAAAGCAACCTTTTCTCTCTGTACCCGGGCCGAAACTCATTGGTTACACATTAGTTAGTCAAAATATCCCCAGCACCCACATGCAGTGGCTCACGATGCCTGTGACTCCAGTCAAAGTATCTGACACCTTCTGCTGGTCTGCATGAGCACCTGTACCCACACATGCACAGTTCTCCACACAGACACACACACACTCCCAACACCCAGAGATTCTTGAGTTTGAAGCCAGCTTGTTCTACATAGTGAGTTCCAGGACAGCCAGGGACTAATGGAAACCCTGTCTCAGAAAAACAAAACAAAAAAGCAACTTGCAAAATAAAACAAACAAACTGAAAAATTTGCTCCTTAGCAACAAAGTCATAATGATGGAAAGTTCTTACTATCTAATGTGTCCTCTGCAATCACCTGCCATCAGGATTTCCTTCACAGTGATCTCAGGCTAAAGGGACGGCAGGTGCAGTAGCTGGCACACAGTTCAACATGGAGTGACCAAACCACTTGTTGTATGATGGGAAAGGCTGGGGCTGGGGCCACAGTTTAGTGGCGGAATACTTGCCCAGCATGTGCAAGGCCTTGGACTCATCCCAGTATTATACTAAGGAGGTAAATAAATAAATATTTTATATTGGCAAGTTCTGGTAGAATCTTTGCAAACACACTGATAGTTATACTCTCCCCTCAACGGAAGCTTTATTGGGGAATAAAGGATCAAAATTTAGAACAGACCACAGCCCTCTGATGTGTCTAGATACAAGCAGGCCACTGTGCGAGAATGTTCTAGAGCTGCAGCAGGTATTACGTATAGGTGGCTTTAAGGTCACAGCTGGTGGTTTGCTGAAGCTGCTAAACGGAACCATCTTTAGGACAGAGCCACTGTGTGGCTGAATGGTCGTGGTCTCTCGAGCAGGTGGATGGGGCCCTCCGCTCCACTACAGTGAGACACAGCCACGGAGCGTGGGACAGCCAGTGCATTTCCACACAGAGTGCCATGGCACATCTGCATCTGTGCGTCTGTCCTGGTGCCCTCAAACTCCACCACGTGCCAGAGAACGAGGGCTGCTGTGCCTAGTCCTGCCGCTGTGAAGATCCTCTGTGCCTGACAACCGTCAGCATTGTAATCCCACAGTTCACAAGATGTCACGCATTACTGCTGACTGCATATAACAGGAAGGCAATGAAATAAGTTAAATGTCCACAGATGTGTGACATCTTTGTAACAGATAAAACAAGGGCCTGGAGAGATGGCCCAGTCACTGAAATGCTTGCCATGCACGCATGAGGACTACAGTCCAATTCTCAGCACCGAACAAAAAGCAGGGCACAGAAGTGTACAGCACAGGCCCAGAGAGGAAGTGGAGACAGGGAGATCCTGGGCCACGGGCCAGCCAATCTATCAGTTAAAAAGCTCTAGGCTCAGGGAAAGACTGACTCAAAAAAGACAAAACCCCCAAAACCCAACCAATTAAGAACAAAACCCATCACCAACTACAAAACACCCACACACAAAAACAAAAGGAAAAAGAAAATGTGGGCGTCATTAAAGAGAACACCCAACTTTGACCTACTGCATTCACATGCATATGCATGCATGTACACACGTGCCCTCACGCACGTGCACCCTTCTACATGTGTACACACACACACACACACACACACACACACACACACACACACACACACGTGAGGCACTTCATTAAAGAGCTGGTACAGGCACAATGATGGAGGCAGGTCAGCCACACATCTTTGATCTTTGCTGATCTGTAAAAATCTACGTATCTGTGGAGACACGTCACTGTTACCCACACTCAGGTATCAGGTTCTGCTTCTCAAATCAGCAGTGGAAAGTACCCCACCCTGGAAAACTCTGTTGTCTATAAGAAAAGAGAGGTGCAAAGTGGCTCTTCACCTGTCAGGGGGCTGGGGAAAATGAGGAGCACAAAGCATCTTTCTCCCACAAAGATGTCTTGAGGCACACTGACCCTCAAGAGACTTCTTCATGGTCATGAAAACTCTGGGCCAGGGTCTGCTGGGCTATCTGTCCTTATCCTGAGCACAGTATGTCTGCTGGCCTCTCTGTTCACACTGAGCTGAGGGTACTCACTGGCCTCTCTGTGTTCACACTGAGCTAAGGGTGCCCACTGGCCTCTCTGCAGTCTTAGACTAAGCTAATGTAGGTACTACATTTTAGCATGTGGGTTCATGTCCACACAGCATTCTCCCCTGGATGTGCCAGTCTCTGGCTCTGTGTTACTGGACGGAGGACAGCTCAGAGAAGTCCCACCTATTCTGCACGTTGTCACAAGCCAATGGGACACAGTGAGAGAAACTGGGCATGCTTCTGTTTCCAGGAAATAAGATCCTAAAGCTTCGGCCATTATTTGCCTGAAATGGATCCAGCCCACAGGTCTGCACCTGACTATCCCACAGGAAAACCAGGACCAGACACTGGTCTGTAGTCAAGCCATGTGGGGTCATGGCTCCCCTTTCCTTTGTGAGCGGGAAAAGGGTCACAAGGCTGGAGAGGCTTGGTGCTGTGCAGGATTGCTGGTGCTGAGAGATGAGGTTCCATCAAGAAGGGTCTAGGGAGAGTCACGGGGGAACTCCATGCTCAGGAAACAGTATGGCACTGATATGTTCCTGCCCCTAAGTCTTAGTATCTTCATAAAGAAGTCACAGCCTCGGAAGGTTGCTCAGCTTTTAAATGACATAGTAAATACGGAAATCATTTGTATAAATATCCATCAATAAACACTATGTCCAAACTGGCCGAGACAGTCAGCTTCGTGATAATCAAAACAGTCTAGCTTTTCCTGAACATATGGGATATGAGGTTGCGGGGGGGGGGGGGGGGGGGGAGCACAGGGGAGAGCAGACAATGAAGATGGAGCCAGTATCTACTTCGGCAACCTCCTGAAGGCAAAGCAAGGATCCTGTGAAAAGCATGCCCCAGGACCATTCTGCAAAAGGCAGTGGGCAGCAAGTCACTGTCCTTGAGACCAGAGTCTCCCCAGAGCCAAGAGCGATGTCTGTGTGGCCAGAGGCCAGGCAGAGCCATGCAGACAGTCACTGTCACCTTTCTTCTGTGAGGTACTGGATCCTCCCACATAAAATGGGAACTATGGTCAGTCACTGACCTCCAGGAACAACATCTGCCACACAGGTGTGAGTACAACATAATATCCCTGTGATCCTTCGAGGGACAAACACTGCCACAGCTCTCTGATTTAATTAAGCCATGAGGCTCTGGTGCATTCTTTGACATTTCTAAGACTGAAAGTAAAATTTCCTTGCGCACACAGACACATTACTCCAGATATATTCTACAAAACCTTCACATACCTGTTGAGCAAATTCACACTCTCCATGCATGTGAGCTGTTATTTAAGCAAAAACTATGATAAAAATCTAACAATACCTCACAGACTTGCACTTAGGTTTGAATAAGCCCAGTGCTAGCTGAGGCTCAGAGCCCTGCCTCTGGTCCAAGAGCCTACCCTTCCTTCCTGAATTTGACTGGCACTGGGGTCAGGTTGCTCATCACTGGTGACTTGTCCGTGAGACTACACACTGACATGACACAACAGGTGCTCGCTCCTAGTGCTGAGAGCCTGCTGGGAAGCTGAGACGAAAGGTGCCCATGGCTCTGCCAATTCCTGGCCTGTCCTCCCTCTGGCCACTCTCTGCCAGGAGTGTTGACTTAATTCTGTTGGTTCCTGCTCAAAAGCTTCCTGGCATGAAGGAGCCTGCTTTTGCATGCCTCTGGGACCTGCAGTTCCCACACAACCTCCCCACAGGTTTCCCTTCCAGAAATCAAGGAGACTGTGGCAGTTCCTGTTCCCCAAGGACAAACATGGAAGAAAAAGCCTCTCAGAGTCGCCATGGGCAACAGGCTCCAAACGACTAAAAACAAAGGAGGGGGAGGCTCCTGATCTCTGCTCCTGTCAGCTGCAAAATCCCTCCGCCTCTCAGAGAGCTCAGGCAGGCTGCTCTGCTCTTCATAGGCATCCCATACACACTGGACAGAGGCTGTGTATACACACACACACAGGCATATACACACACAAACACACACAGATACACACAAAAGAACACACCCAGACAGATACACACAAAGGAACACATATGAACATATACATACATATATACATATACACATATACAAACACATACAGATACACACACATGAACACACACTTATACACACAGACATATACACACAAACACACACAAGCATACACACACACACAAACATACATGCACACAGACACACCCACGCACTAGTGGGGTGGTGATGGGCCTGTTGGCTAAAGAGCCCCCTTCAGAGAGAGCCGAGGGAGCTCTCTGCAGTCCTGTCTGCAGTCTGTGAGCACAGGGACAAGGAGGTGTGCTTCTGACCAGGGCTTCCCTTGTCTGTCTCTTCACGGTCAAGCCTGTGCCACCTCAGGGGACACACATGTGGTAGGCTCTGCTTTGGAGCATTTTACTCACCTACGCTGTGCTTCTGGACAAAAGCCATTGTAAATATTTCAAACATTGCTCTTACAAAAATAAAGAACCCCATAAAAGACCCTGAGAAGCTAAGCTTTTGGGTCATAAAATCTTCTCAACAACACAGGGCTCTGAGTTCAGAAAGCAACTCAGCAGACCTCACAGGACCACATGCACAAGAGCACCTGTGGTGTCAATGGCTCCTGCAGAGAACTGTGCACATGGGACACCCATTTGCAAGTGACAGACACCTCCTTCTCGGGAGCCTTCGTGACTTAAGTAGACCTACCACACACGTTTATGTCTCCAAACATCTGAGTGTGACTTACACACCTGCACCTTGACCCCCACCCTGGCACACACCAAACACAGCACACACATGGAACACATGCGAGTCACACGAGTCCACATGCACATGGTACACGAATGCATGTGTTTTCATGAGGGATGGTGTTCCTCATCCTTGGAAAGCCACGTTCACCCTCTTACTGGAAGCCATGAGTCCTCACTCCCGCCCTTTCTACATGTCTGCATTCCTACAACCCGCTGAGGACAGAGCATCTCACTCATGAAGACATGCACTTCCTCCTCCCTGTCCGATGCACCCAGCTGGCAGGCCAGGCTGCCACACATGTAGCTGGGCAGCGTGTGGGTACAGGGTGGCAGTGAGACGTCACCCCTTAGCCTTCGAGTCTGCTCCTCTCCTGAGGTGCGATTAAAGAGCCGTGAGGAGGGGAAGGCCCCAAGGAGCACACCTGGCATCCTTGTGAGGAGAGCGGTGCAGCCTGGCACAGCGACAGCAGTGGCAGGAGCACCATGGCTGCTGGGAGGGCAATGGCTCAGAGCAGACAGGCTACCTTGGAGGAGACGATCCTATTGTCGGGGTATCTCTGTGGAATGTAGGCCTCTGCACCCGGCGGGGGCTCCTTGTGTCCCACGTAGATGGTCCGACTGTCCACCCAGTTCTCTTCTCCTGCACACTGTGGAGAGAAGAGCACTGTCAGCACAAGCCTGAAGCCCGGAGCGCAGATCCTCCCCACAGTGCCCTCAGCTTGAAACAGACCATCCTGGTGTGGAGGCCACTGTCTCTTCCTGCTCCCAGCATGAGCACATTCTGATGATATGAGGGTCACATGGGGCACCCAGGTTCCCTACCACAGCCTGGGCACATGACTGGCTTAGCCCTCTGGGTGAGGGGCTTCAGTTCTATAGCCAACTCGCCAAGTAGACACTGACACAGCAAGCGGCTATCTGTGCTCAGGGAGAAGCCCAAAGTACTCTACCACTGGGCTCTGGCAGAAACAGCATAAGGCAGCGGGACTGTGCATTTCACACTGTAGAAGGAGGCACAAAATACACGGTCAGATGCTATGTCAGAGGACCAGAGGTCCTCCCTCCTGGATGCCCTTTGCTGCCTGGGAAACTTTTCTAGTTCAGGGCCAGTAGAGGAACTGCCATGAAGCCCGGCACATGTGCATCCACTCCAGTTACACATCCCTCCTGGCTCTTTCTAGTCCTTTTACATGGTCAGTCTGTCAGCTACCTGCTTGCTGAAGTCATGAAGCCCTTCCCTTGTTCCCAGTACACTAAGTTGCAAGACACATGAATGCCATGCATTCTGCAGTGGGTATTTCATTTTGTCTCTGCGCACGCCTCCACCTGCACTTTTACTTTAACAAGGGCCCAGCTTTATGTGTGCAGCAGTCTGAATCAACAGCTCAAGCTGCAGCCAAACCCAGGAGCCAGGCAGAAGGAATACCACTGTCACAGGAACAAACTTTTCAGCCCTGGGGTCAGATGCAATGTGGCCACTCCCAGGGCAGTGACTGGTCTCATCCAACAATGAGCCAAATAAGCATTCCCTCATCAGGATCCCAGGATTTGGCTCCTCAAACAAAGCTTCTGACTAAAGCATACCCACTGCCCTGAACCCTTCAAGGCACAGTGGCTGCCCAGCAGGCATTGCCTTAGTCAGAACAAAGGCCCAGCAGCCCCTCCCAGTTAAGGTGATGTCATGCACGGCCTCTCTATAAGCCTCACTTTGTGGAAAGGCTGACAAGTGTATGGGATGTGACCAAGGCCTTGTTAAGAGGCACACTAAGCTTCAAAGGCAGCGGCACAAGCTTCAGGAATAGCCGTGAGTCCCCACTGAGATTCTGAAGGCGGAAGACACACCATGGCCTCAGGGGACACCCACAGAGGGGGAACTCATACTTTTTTGTCTACCCTCAGAAGGTGAGAACACCAACACGTGTGTACAAGAGGAGCCCGAGAGAAAAATAACGCAAGTGCAACTCCTGGGAATCTTGGCTCCTTCGAGCCTCCTCTTGAGGTTCTTCTCACATCACACACTTCCCGAGAAGGTCTCATTCCCAAGCCTGGCAATACAGCTGTGACAGATGCACTGTGCTTGTTGGTGAGGGAAGCTCTAAGCTGAGCTGTAGGAGCTCTCCAGGGAAGGGTTAACCACAGGGAAGCATGGATCGAGACACAGAAGGCCAGGATCTGCTTACCACCGTGTGCTAACACAGCCCGTTAAATATTAATTCCTGCTCTTCTTGACCAAGCCCAGGAGTTGGAGCTGCTCCTACAGATCATTTGGCTGCTGGGGTTTTTTTTTTTTTAATAAAACCCTTAAGCACTTGTCTCTGACAGATGCCAAATCCGGCCGACCACCAGAAGCTGGGATCACAGCGAGAGTTTTAGATTAGCAGGAAGAACTTCAGGGTACAAGACAGCTGTTAGGGTTCGGCCCAATGAGAACAAACAGGCACTTACTTGCAACAACAGAAGTCTAGACCAGCCATGGGACCTTGTTCACATGACTAATTAATAAAGTACTAAAAAGAACAGATCAATAAATCTGAGAGGACTGAGGCAGACAGCACTTCCTTATGGCAAAGGATCCAGGCTCCGCCATGTGCAGCATGGGAGCAGACAGAGGGGACTAACAAGTTAGGAAGGAGGTGAAAGTCGGAGGGCAGAACTGACACAGGTCACGGTAGATCAGGCAAAGACCCTGGAATAGGAGGAAGTGGGCTATGGCTGCAGTGCCTGAGCCCACAAAGGCCAGCCAGCACATGAGGGGCTCAGCAAGGGACCACCAGAGCTAGAGCTCGGGAAGCCACAGGCTTCCATTACTGTCCCTAAGGACAGTCTGTGCCTCCACTCAGATTATGGGAGAGAAACATCATAAAACAACTCAAATATGAATTCTGGAGTGTAGAAACAAACACCCAGATTTAACATTTTTGCCATATTGATATCAGATGAATTTTGAAAGAAACAAAGCTAAAATACAGATTTTTCAAATAGCTATTTCCTCTGTAGACACCGACACAATGGTGATGGATGAGGAAACAGAATTCTCTAGGGAGCAAACGTGCCTAAGGGCCACAGCACCCCTGGATGTTTTACTCCCAAGTACGCTGTGCCCGGAACAGTCGTCAGTGGTCATGGAGAGATGCCATTGTCCACCCTCTAACCTCAATCAAGTCATTACATTGGAAGCCCAGAGAGGACCAGGTGGTACAAGTCACACAAGCAGGACAAGGAATTTCCAGCATACACTAAAGACAAGACCCCCCCACCCCCAACAGGAAGACATCATCCTGCCACCATTCAAAGAAACTGGAAGGGGTTTAACAACACACAGTAAAAGCGTAGTTTGTCAGTCTCAATTACGTCACTTCACGTTGCTGTGTCCCTATCTTGATGGAACTCCACAGCTTTAACTGGGCCCAGCCCACACTGTCTGTCTCTCAAAACCTCTGGGATCCTCTCCCCACTTGAGCGGCAATGTTCTCGACCCCACATGTGCCTCCCCGATAACTATGGACTGATGTCTTTGTCACATAGTCACACTAGAGGCCAATGCAGGCCTGCTGGAGGGCTGCTCAGCAGGTTTTCCTGGAGGGCTCCGTGGTCTGGGCAGCTGTTGAGCTGTCTGTCAACTGGCCTTCAAGGGACAGTTCACCCATCTGTGACTCTTGAGTCCCCATACAAACCCTGGGGAGCTCCATCCAGCAGGTCTGGTGAAGACAGGAGACTGGGTTTCCATTAGACTGAGAAGGCTCCCCCTGCTTGAAGAAAGGTGCAAGGAGCTCTCAAACACAGCTTTAGTCAACATCCCAATGTTGAATTCCTACAGAAAAGGGGCTTCCAACATGCTCTGTTCGATGAGGCTCAATAACAGAAAGCCAGTTTCTCATCCATCTCTGGCCTGCTGTGGGAGAACATCGAAGCATTTCCCACTCTCTCCTACTGGCCTCAAGCCCCGCTTCCTGCAGAGTCCTGTACCAGGAGAGACAACCAGAGTTGTTCTGATCACTGAACCTGACCCAGGACAGAAGAGCTACTGGCAAGGAGGGCAACTGACCAGACCCCAGGGTAAAGGTCTTTGGGCATGCCAAACCAGCACTCATTTATGATCCACACAGGGCAGAGAAGGGAGCAGAGCTCACTCCTTGTGGGGCATGGCTGCACCTACATGGTCATGCAGGCAGACGGAACCTGTGGCCTGAGTATAAGTGAACCACAGCCTAAGGGAGCAAACCAGGACAGTATTTACACTTTACAAGATGGAGCAGCTAACACACAATGGCATACCAGGCTGCCATCCCTGCAGACTTCAAGGTGGCAAATGCACAAACGTGTCTCAGCTAAGGGAGAAAAAACTAGGGTGTTCTTATAACCTGTTGACCTCAAAGCTCAGGTGAGCAAGGCCAGCCACAGAGGGCCAATCAGCACTTGGAAGAGGCACAAACCAAAGGTGGACGTGTATGGCTCCCACAGCGAGCAGGCAAGGCTTTGAGCGCAGGTAAGGTGGGCAGGGGAAGATGAGTGGGCAAAGGGAGACTTCCTCTGTGGAGATGAAGACACTGTACATTAGACTGTGGTTACAGCTGCGTAAGTTGGTGAAGACACAAAAATGACAGGGCACACTCTTCAGAAGGGGTAGTCTTTGGACACATCCATCCACCTCTACAACGCTTGCACACAGGGTCAGCGTGTTCTGAGCAGGGTCACGATTCTAAACAGGTGCAGCTGGACTCTAAGAGTGATGTCTGCTCTTCCCTCAGGCTGTGGACACACCCTCCCCTTCTACCCACCAGTCCAGAAGAACAAAAGCTAAATTTTCTGCAAGGCTGTCTTCTCTCAATTTTAGGGGAAACAAGCAACATTCTTTAACTCTAAGGGGAGTTTTGTTTGGTGGTTTGTTTTTAAGTTACTTTATTTTTAATTATGTGTTTCTGTGGGAGCTCATGCATGTGAGTACATAGATGCCCTCAGAGGTGCTGTACCATGGGGTTACAGATGGCTGTGAGCTACTCAGGGCAGGTGCTGGGAACTGAATTTATCTCTTCTACAAGAGTGGTACCTCTGAGCCATCCCTCTAGGCCCCAAAGTTGAGTTGGTTTTTTTTTTTTGTCTGTTTTTTTTTTTTTTTTTTTTGAGACGGGGTTTCTCTGTGTAGCCTTTGCAGTCCTGGAATCACCAGGCTGGCCTCAAAACTCACAGAGATCCAGCTGCTGCTGCCTCTGCCTCCCGAGTGCTGGGATTAAAGGCATGAGTCACCACCTAGCCCAAATGTAGTTTTTAATGAAGCATTTCACCGACTTCAGTGGGTCTCCCCAGGAAGTGCCTGAAGTAGAGAGGGGAGGGAAGCCAGGCAGTTAGACGGTGGGTGACACACGGTGGGTCCGTAGACAGGGTCCACACAGCTGCCTCTGCAAGCACATGAGATGATAATCTTGCTGCCTCAGGGGGACAGCATGCACAAGAACTCAAAATCCAATCAGAGGGTGACCCAGTCAGGGCTCCTGTCTCTGCAGCCCACCCTCACCAGGTAGTCACCAGCTGCCCCAGCCCAGCTGGAGAAGTTGGCTCAAGGGATAGGGGCAAGATTCAAATGATACACAGGAAGTCAATCCGGCATTGTTAGTCACCTAATGGAGGCTTCAAATTTCAGCTGAAACAAGCAAAACCCACTAACCAAATTACACTGTGGTAACAGGACAAACATGCTACTGAGCTCAATTCCTGATCGATCTACAGAAGCAGTCCCTCCTGAGGACAATGGTCAGATTTATAGGTATCCAGTGGCAGTCTTTGCTGTGCCGTCTGCTTATGGCTGTAAATGGAAAAATCCCCTGTTCAGCAGCCCTGAGACAGCACACACTTAGGTCAAAGAGGTGTCCTGCCGACTCCTGTTCCCTCGGTAACATTCTGTGATGAGCTCCCCCCTCACCCCAGTGTATTCTTCATCTCCCAGAGTCCAGGCCAGCACCATGAAAGCCCTTTCTTCCCTTCTATGCAGTGAGAGGGAGTGCTTCACTCTGGAGCCATAGGACTCCCTCAGGTACAGGAGGTGAAAATGCAGCATTCAGCAGCTTTCAGGAGGCCAAGTGCTCTGCCTGGTCCAGGCATCTCCCTCCAGCCTTTTCATGTCTAGACTTGTGGCCAAGGTCCAAGGTGCTCAGTGAGGGGGGGGGGAACCCCAACAAGCCTGTTTAAGGCCCAAAGCTCTCCAGGTGAGGACACCAACAAGCCAGTCCCTCTGCTTCTCTGCACCTCTGCACTGTGGAAACAGGCTAGAAACACCACAGCCATCCTGCCATGCTCACCAGTACAAACTTTCCCCTCCAGCTATCAGCAAAGCTCATGGGATATTTTCCTGTTGTGACTAAAGACAAAATCATTTAAATCACAAAAGCACACTGACTGCCCACCTGATTTGGAAAATTCAATCTGAAAACCATTAAACACTCACCACCTAAGCCATAACTTCCCGGACCCAGAACCAAAATAGAAATTGTAACCACAGATGACTTTGGACTGCCCTGGGCCTCCCTTACCATGCACAGCAGCAGCAGGAGCACCAAGTTTCTGAGGACTCTGGTGGTGTCTGGGGTGAACAGACAGGAGGAAGAGCTAGTGACAGTAGAAACTGCACAGAATGGCAAGCATGCTGGGACTGGGATGATCTTCAAGTGACAGTGTAGCTCCAGAACTGCCACTGGGGCCAAGATAACCAACCACTGCCTAAGATTCACCCACACACGGAGGACTGAGACCCTGACTGTTACATATACAAACTGGTTGCAGCTTCCCGCTAGCTGGTGAGGATGCAGGAGGTGGACAGGTTGCCCTGGGGTGCACCATAACTGGCCCAGAGTGACTCATCAGAAAGCACCAAAGGCTTAATTACAGAACCATGATAGAGTCCCCGCTGTTGCGGACTAAGGAGAGTTAACAGTAACTGTAGGCCTAGTGTCAGGAAGCGGGGAACTGTTTTCACCAGGCCTGTGAATAAGTGTCTCTGGGCCACATGCCTGTGATAAGCACACTACCAATAGTATGTCCACACAACTGTGTGTCTCAGACAACTACTGTTCACAAACGCATGGACACAAAACTTCACTTTGCTCAGCTTCATGCTGGGTGGAGCAAGGAAAGGTTGCTGGGGGACCATGAACTCAGGTGTCAGATCTGAGGCCAGACTTTTACCCTCCATCATCAGGAGACCAGACTGACACTGGCCAAAGGGAAAGGTATTATTTAAAGGCCATGGTGTCTGATTAGCTGTAGATGACATGAACACTGGTTCTGTTGCTACTCACTCTTACCTATACCTAAGAGCCTGGGTAACTGGCAAATCCTGCCTGTGCCTCCAGCCCTGTGCCCTGCTACCATGACCTCTATCCTCCAAGCCTCAGAACAAAGATGGTTGGAGCCAGAAGATCCATGCTGGCTGTGCTCTTGCCTGTGGCCAGAAGCATGGGGCAATACATTGCCTGACAGGCAGTGGTGGTGATGGAAAGCCAAGGACATGGGGTGGGGGGATCCAGCATAAGGAAGAAGAAAGAGTTACCAGAGTCCCCATCTATAGACCTGCCCATGTGCCACTCAGGATGCTAGGTACAGACCTTTGTGTCCTTAGGAACTAAATATTATGACAATACCCATGACTTCTTGACAGGAAAGCAAGGATGGAGCCAAGAGGACTCAGAACAGGGGGAAAGGGCCTGGTGTGTGGGCTGGCAGGTGATGCAGCTCTGAAAGCAGCAAACCTGGCCAGGTGCAGGACAGAGAGCCCACACCAGGCATCCAGCTCCTTATCTCCCAAAGCCACACCAAACCTGTGGCAAGTGGCCAGTCACAAAAAACAAGTGCCTTCTATATTTATCTCCCACAACTGACTCCTTCCTCCTAAAGGTGAATGAGCCAGAAAGCTCAGCAAACATACCCAAACAAAAGCAAAAACACTGCAGGTACACATATGAGTGTTAATAAACTGAAATCACATACTCTCCAGCTGCACAGTGGGCATATTTACAAAATACTGAATATATATCTAATGAAGACAAGTGCAGGGCTGAGTCAGTAATTATGAAACACTGTTTAGTGAAAATACTGACAAGTTGGATAACAACAACACACACACAGTGACTTCAAAAAGCATAGTTCAGCCTAAGACAGCTCAGAAACTAAACAAATCTCTGAGAATCCAAAACTAAGATTCCACCGTGGACTGTATAACTGGGGCTAAGCCTCTGCTCTGAGGGACACCACCATAGAGGCCTGATGGCCACAGCATAGGCTGCAAGCCAGGCTGAGCAGACAAGAGCTCTTGCCAGATTCATGTAATTCCCATCTCTGGACCTGTGGCAGCTCTGAGGAAAGCTCTGTCTTACTGTTGGAATAAAAAGATGAAGGATGGAAAGGAAACTTCCAAAATAAACCACACTTAAAGGAGCCTGCAGAGGAAAGAAACTGCAACGCAGATCTGAGCAGAGAAGGCGCTGTCTCCCCACCTCCCCGAGAGCGGCACCCTGGAAGGTTGAGGAAGAAAGACTCTGATCAACTCCATATCATGGTGCTGACCTAGCACAGCCCAGGACCATCTGAGGCCATGTGCTCGTGTCTGAAGATCACCAACAAAGAGGGTCCCTCACCTCTGCAGAGGGAGCCTTGTCCCTTTCCAGATCCAGTTCCCAGCATCCTGATACCCAGTCCTGGTGCACATTTGCTCCTCAGGGAGCATGTCACTGTTAGTTGTCTAGACACTTGGTGCTCGCGTGAAGCCTGGCATACAGGAGAACAACAGAGGCACAACAGGGCTCTCTGAGTTCAGAAGCCACAGCCCAAGGAAGCAAACACACACTTAAAATCCTTTACCAAACCTAGGTGGTGAGACAGATGTGGTATCTGACAGGCAGGGAAGCCAGAGCTCAGGAAGGAGAAACTAGAGTTGGCACCACCCACTAGACCCCAGACTGGCATGTGAACAGTGGTCTGCACGTAAGAACCATGCTGGAGTTGGAGTCTTGCCAAAAACTAAGAGTGCAAAGTACCCCTGACAGTTACGTTGGTTGATAGCATGTGTGATAGGACATGTTAAAATTCATCTACATTTACTGTAACAGTAACTGTGATGTGAGGACACTCAAGCAGCAGGTAAGGCGGGTGGCAGTTCACTCTACAGGGAAGATGACTACTGCTCCAAGGGTCCCACAGAGACACCACGGCTGTGGCGAGCTAACAGTGAGCACTCTCTGGACTGTCTCCAAAGAACAAGCAGTTACATATCATCTCTACGGGGTCCCCACCTTTGAAACATTCACCCATGGGGTATCTAAAAGGTAGGCCACACAGACCTATATCTATATCAAGTCCTTATGCTATATCATATAGTGCTCTCTCAAAACTGGCTGGAATCTGGCAGTACCCAGGTGAGCTGTCAACTGAGTCTGCTTGGAAGTGAGCATGTTTCAGTCAGAATGAGAGGTCTTTGCTCTCAAAGACCATGATTCACCACAAAAATACAATGAGATGTTTGTTTACCATAAGAATGTGGTTAAACATCTCTTCCTGTGCTTGAAGTTCACTTAAGAAATACCAGCATTTTCCTCTTCATTCTTGGGACTGTTTCTTAATCTTGACTCTTTCAACAAGCACACTCCAAGGAATACCAATCAAACAAGGAAGAGGCCAAATGGGGTACATGGAGGGGAATGAAGAGGGGGTGGGGCAGGACAGACGAAACACTCTAGTGAGCCTGCAGTTCTGGGCCAGGACCACCACAGATCATGGTGCAGGGGCTAGGAAGCCCAATAGTGTTCTGGGGTGCCCTGGCACTTAAGACTCTCCCAAGCTGTCCCGCTCCACCAAGGCGCTGCCATCCTGGAGCTGATCCAGCTTATGTGCCTCCATGCTAGGTCTTTGCCAGTCGAGGTTCAGGCCAGTGGAAGGAGCAGACAAGTGTCTGACACACTATGGGGCAGGAAACATCACACTGTGCACATACCTCTTCTGCTCTGCGCCTTCATCCCCGAAGAAGCAGGAAACCGGGCAGAGGCAAACGTGTTCCTGGTTCCTGCCCAAACCTTCTCAGCCCCTCAGCTCTGCCTGCTCTCTCTGCTGACTGACAAGGTGGCATCTGGGCCAACATTTGCTTAAAGGAAAAGAGGCCACGACAGACTTCTTCCTTCCAGAGAGAGTGCTGGAAGCCAGCCACTCCTAGGTCTTAGCTGATGAATTACCCCAGTTCTGATGAGGCTACCTGGCCAGGGCACCCAGGAAATAGTTCTCATGGGAGGCCAAGGGCATGTAGGCCTAAGGCCCACACAGCTGGAACACATATGGTAAGGGCTACACCTCCAAGTGAGGCCTACCTCAGAGAGGAGGTGGGACACCAGATCCCATAGGCCCCAGAGATGCACCTACCTCCCTCACTCACAGGTTAAAGCCTATCAGTGCTGACACTGAGGTTACCTTGCAACTAGAAACCAGCAAGCTACCCCACCAGAGGCCTAGAGTGGACAGAAGACATAGCTTAGGGTGTGCCTGCCTGAGCAGTGTGGAGATGAGCAGCCTCACCCATCTCCTACCATCTTCTACTGGGTAGAAGAGGTCAACAAGAGTTAGGTCACCAGAAGGACAGGTGGCCAAGGTGAGTGACACCTGTCTGGGCTGGACCACAACAGATGTGCCATCTCTCACCTGCCCCACTCACACATGCAGCAGGACAACTCTTCAGCAAGACACTGCTCACAGGGGTCAGCTGATACAGTTAAGGTCAACAGTGGTCAAGGATAAGGTCATGGGGCGACGGCACCCAGAAAAACCTAGCCCTTGCTAGGAGCTCTGTAGGACTACTTATTGCACCCGCACAGTAGGTACCAGCTGTGGCCCTAGTCCTTCCTGCTCTAGGCCTCATGTCCTGACAGTTTCCCCAAATCACCTGGGACCTGCAGATCCACAGAGTCTGTGGCTTTGTGAGGCTTCTGAACAGAGCAAGATCACTGTCACCTTCCACCTGGAAACAGCTGCCTTATCTGGAGGACAAATGGGAGCTGGGAGTAGGGATGGGTGGCCTTCTAGGGAGCCAGCAAGGCTAGGAGGCCATGTGCAACACTCCTGGGACCCTTATCATTGGCGGCCATCAACATGGACCAGAGGCTTGGTCCATCTCCCATGTACCCCAGACAGAAGTAGGAGGAAGCCAGACTTTCTGGGTTAAGATTGAAATAAACAGCTTGAGATGGGCAGTGGCACACTCAGCTCTTAGGCACTGTCAGAGGAGAGTCGCTCAGTGTCATGTCCTGGGCATCAGTAACCTCAGCAAGATCCAACAGCCACACTAGAACTGGGAATCATTGCCTGCTATAGCGGTGTTCCTAGGGAACATGGTGTGCATGAACACCAGCTGAATTTGACTTCTGCGTTATATGTGGACTTGGGTTACTGGCTCAGGACAGCTCTACCAGGGATGATTCTCAACACACAAGCTGTCCCCAATACCACAAGTTGCCAGATGTCCCGGTCCTGCCATTCAAATGCCAACTGCCATGATGCCCAAGGCACCCTGAGCATCAGTGCTCCTCATATCAGGGCAGGGCTGTTGGACCCTGGGCAGTGGGTGGATTATCAGCCCTTGGCTCCCGACGCCTGGTCTAAACCTACGAAGAGACAGTGAGCAGCCCCTGCTGGGCTCTGCTGCCTAGTGTTCCTGTCCCTAACTCTCCTTCCAGGGCCCCATGATGAACAGGGGCAAGTGAGTTAAGAAAAGGGCTGTGGGTCTCTCTGAAGTTCGTCCCTGGGTGTCTCCTCAGTGACCTCAGTACTTGCAGGCCTCTGCCACATGGAAAGAGGGCAGATAGCTATGAGGGTTGGAGACACACCTCAGCAAAATGTGTATAGAAGGCAGCTAGGCCTATGAGGCTGTCTCCATGGAAACAGGAAAGCAATTTAAAGGGATGCTAGCTAGGCACTCCTGTACGAATACAACTGGTTTACCCTATTGAAACACAGCTAGGAGAGGTTTTAATCAATGCAGCAAATATAGCCACAATATCAAACTCATCCCCAGTGCATCTTTCTCTTGCCATTTCTAATAACCAGAGCTTTTCACACTGACATCTCCCAGCCTGGAACCACTCTGCTTGCCACCCCCTTCAGCACTGACACAGAGCTAGATCGGTCTACACTTGCTGATCCACCAGGCTCAGGTGTTTGAATTACGTCTGCCTCTCATTACAGAGGATGCCCAAGGATTTGGGAAACATCCAGTGTTGGCAGAAACAAAGTACCCAGAACCTAGTTTCTGATACCACAGGAAGGACTTTCAGTCTTGTCTGACATCTGTTTCTAACAGGCGCAGCAGGCCTCTATCTCTCTGCTTCACCCTTACAGCCGGGGCTGACTTATGTTTTGAGTAACCAAGTTAAAGGTTCCCAAGATTTTTCCAAGATGTTTTGTTTTACTTTATGTCAATACCTTTTGAAACTGCAGGCCTCGATGGGCCTGGTAATGCACACCTGTCACCTCAACTTCTCAGGGGGCTGAGGAAGGAGAATGAAAAGTTGGGCTATGTGAGTTGAAGGCTAGCCTGGGCAATTTAATGAGACTCTGTCTCAAATCAAAAGGAAAAAGGCAGGCTTCCAGTATAGCTTAGGTAGGGCATTTGCTCAATATATATGAGCCCATATTTAATATCTCTACAACTAGGAGGGAGGGAGGGAAGGAGAGAAGAAAAAAGGGAGCATGGAAGGGAGGGAGGAAAAAAGAAATGGGGAGGAATTTATTGCTACAGATTTAAAATGGACTAAACTGAAGATTGCTCCCCAACTTCCTGCCTCACTCTGCACTGTATGCAGTTCACAGACCAGCCTTGCCCTTAGGAGAGGCCAGCTACAGCAGGGATGCTAGCTGCTTTGGAGAGGACATGGCAGAGGGATCAGAGCAGGGACAGGAAGTGAGAGCTTTCAAACAAGCATCTGGTCTCACCAATCTCAGGGAGAGCCAGCTTGACCCAGGGAACAGGATGAGGGCTGGTCCCTAGGGAAGCTGCAGGTCTCAGGGTCTAAACCACATCGGCCTGCAGGAAGGCTCCTTCATAAACTGTATCCCGCTGGAGCTCATGAACATATGCCTCTGGCTTAGGATGGTTCCATGGGTTACTCCTGCGAGTACAGCTGGAGCTGGAGGCCACTGCTTTACAGTGATGGGGATTCTGCCAGCAAGGGCACATGAACTAAGACGAGAATGGCTACCCTGGCTGTTTCTGGTGGTGTGGCACCCACTTGATGCCTGACAGTTCCTTTGGCAGGCTTGGCGCCTCTGTGTGGATGGAGGTGACCCTTCCAGCACCTGGTATACAGGGAAGCTCAGCCCCACAGAATGGGAAAGTCTGGCAGCTGCTGCCCTGGGGCTAGCTTCTCAGAGCAGAGTACCCAATCTCAGCTGCAGCACTTCAACTTCGACGACCACTTCCTAACTTCAGCAGTGGTGGAAAAACAACCCACAGAGGACCAGCATCTGCACCCAAGCTTCCAAATGTTCCCAGGCAATGGGCTTGTCAGAGAGCATCTACTGGCTGGCTGCATGCGTTCTGCTCCAGGGCCTTGGGAGATCCTGTACCTCAACATTTGGAAATGCAAAGACAGAGAGGATCTCTAGGGGAGGGGGAAGGGCACACAGTGAAGGTACCTAGACAGCAAGAGGAAGACTTCAAGATGACGACAGACAGACTGCCTCATCTGCCAGGATGGCCCACGGTCAAATACAAAGAGGAAAGGCTCAGGCCTTCCTAAACAGCCAGTGTCTGAGGTAATGCATTACAGTTCCTTGATGAAGAAAAACAAACAAGACAGACAGACACTACCAGCAAGGGACAAACTCCCACACCACCTCCACTCAGAGCCACCAAAGCTAACAGCACTGGTGTCTTGTTTTGGGCACTGCCAGGGATGCTGGAGGAAGGGTTGCATTATGCAGCCTGGGCTGGCTTCAAACTCAGTCCTTCTCCTGAGAGCTCGGATTACAGGCCTGTGCATTTTGCACTACCGAGACTGCTTAGTGCCCAAGGGCCTGCCACCAAGCCTGATGACCGCAGTTCAATCTGTAGGACCCACATGGTAGATGGAGTGTAACTCCCGCAAGCTTTTCTCTGGCACACACATAATAATCAAAATTTAAAAACTACAACATAGAAATGAAGCTGCAGTCCCGTGGTCCCTGTGTCTACTCTTGCCCTGGTCCACAAACCTCAGCCATCCTGTAGTCCGAGTGTGCCCCAGCAAGCTGTTGCTGTCTGTCTACAGCTGGGCTGGGATATGTCTACACTCTTATCCACCCATGAGGCCTCACCAGGTCCTGTCTATACACACTAGAGATGTTGTCAATAAGTATCACATTTATATCAACAGAAATGAGATAACAGCTTATCTGCATTGATAAACACACAGGGCCAGTCCTTCCAGCCTGGCTAATGTGCCATGGAATCAATGATGATTTCTTTACACAACCCTAAGAGACCTATGCCTATTTTCTCTCCTTCCCCATTTACAGACAGTGCTGTGTACAGAGGCCTTGAGGCTTGACCAGGTAACAGAATCCAGGCTTGTAGGCTTAGGCATGATGAGTGACAGGGCAAGATATTCTGCACATGCCTCCAGGCAGGGCAGAAAGCCTGGCCCCACACTCACGTGGGGCTTGTGCCTTTACCCTCTGACCTCCGGCAGCAAGCTCACTGTTGTCCTGTATGGCTTCTTTCACTTACTGGCTTGTCTGCTTAGCTCTTATTAAAGCAGGTCTCCTAACACTCACTCACACCCCATGCACAGGTGTTTTTATGTGTACACGTGTTTTTATGCATGTGGAGGTCAAGGGAGCCACTCTATTTTCTGAGACGGGATCTCTCTAGAGCTAGGGAACCTGCCTATTTGGCTATACTGGCTGGCCAGCAAGCCTCCAGGACCTCTTTTCTCCGCCTCACAGCACTGAGGTGAGAAGTGCACACTTCAGGCCTGCTTGTTGCGTATCCTGGGGTTAGATTCAGGTCTTCCTATTTGGGTAGCAGGCACTTTCCCAAAGGAGCCATCTCCTTGACCTTCATTTATTTATTTTTTTTAATTTGGCTTCCTTTTTCTCATGAGGGTGACAAAGTTTCTTTACAGGTAACAGAGCTACCAGTTTACAGAAAGCCAGGCACACTATGATAAGGACAGAACTTTATTTTCATATTTGATGACTTGGAATTACCAATGTTTCCGAAAATGAATCTGATACCTTGATAGTTCTAAAGGAAGTATGATAAACTTCTCATTCCCAGGGGAAATGGAATTAATGGTTGTCTGGCCAGCCAGCTGACTGCCCCATCACCTGAATTGATCAATGAAGGAACCATGTGGTAAGCTGAGGCGACCTGTTAAGAGGGGGGTCTGGACCTGGATCCTGTCCTTCATCATAACTGTAAGGGTAAAAGACACCTCTCCTGTGACTAAACCACAAGGCTGAAATCCAACTCTCAGAAGCCAAGCTAGAAGAGCAGGGTTTTCACAGCCTCAGTCAGATGAAACTATGGGCGACAGGGATCTTATCTGCCGGGATCTCAAATTTCTTCCAGGGTCTTGGCCACCAAGGTGTGACAACATGTTCCTACACAAAGAACAGGGTGGAGGGTCACTCTATCACCAGGAGCCACTCACAGGGACAGCTGTAGGCTGAGGACCAAGCTGTCAGGAGTGATCTCGGCTGCTGTAGCCCTCTGTGTCATATGCCACAAAGTCAGACCCAGAGCAGGCCACAGGATCCGGGTGTTCCCAGCCCCATTCCCAGAGCCCTGTAGAGCAAACAAATTTGAAGTTTATTCTGGAAAAAAATTGTCTCTCATTCTTCGCAGGCTACCATATTTCAAACCTGAGCTGGATTTTTATCAAACTCAGGTCAAAGCAATAAATGTTTATTGGCAGTGCTGACTCACAACCATATCTGAACAAATGAATCCACGGGACTCTAGCCTCCAAGCTGGAGACAACGGTCCAGCTCCTGAATGACTGTTGGCATCTGTGTGAGCTGGCAATAAAAACTGGCCATGTCTGAGTTGGTGCAAAAGCCTTCCATCAGGTGTGTTCAGAGAGGGAGGCCCTAAGATGCTGGCTGCACAGGTCCGCTGGCCGCACCTGGACAAGTTTCTACCTTCCTCCTTCTGAGTCTGGCTTACCTTCCCCCTTACTGTTGTGTCTGTGCCCAAGCCTGCACACATCTAGATGGCACAGGACCCATCACACACCACACCCTTACAGCATGCCCTGGACCTGCACTGATCACAGTCCTCACCTGAGGACCAGTTCCTGGACAATGCTCCCTTGTTTTTTCTTTCAAGTGAAAACCAACCCCCATGAAAAGTTCCTAAGAAGCAGGCAGGCCAGGACACTTCTCTGAGAAGAGCTTGTTAAACTAACATGGTGGTGTGCAATCAGACCCCATCAGACCCCAGAACGGACCTCCTTTTGTCTGGTTGGAAAAAGCGAATCTGTTTAATTTTAAAAACAAAAACAAGGACAGGCTTAGAAAAATTACTGCAAACCTTCCAGGTGACCTTGGAAACACTTCTAACAGAACCAATCAAAGTGCCTGTCTCCACCTGTCCCTTCCATAAAATGAACTTGCAGAGCTGCTTATGAGAGCGGAGATGTCATGAATTCTCAGCACAGAAGGAGGGGCACCTGTGCAAGGTGGGCCACGTTTGGCGCTATGCAGGCGTCCGCTAGGGGAGGGCAGAGGCTCACAACGGCCTTTCTGGGCTCTGCATCATCATGCGGCACCAGCAACAGTGGCCAGTGGATGCTGGCTGCCCCACAGCGACAAGCAAGGACTCCAGATGTTAAGTGTCTTGGGGGTGTGATGGGGCAGAATTGCTCCCAGTTGAAAATCTCTACCTTGGAGCAAGATGGAGTCAAGTGCAAATGATTGCCCCTGAGCAATAAAATGGCTGGGGGAAGAACGCCGCAGGGGTGGCGGTGCTGTGCGTGTGCGGTGCTGCAGGACTGTACGGATCGGTGCGGGGTGCTTCAGGGTGTAGGGGGCCTGGGGTGCTGTGTGGCATGGGGCGTGCTGGGGCAGGGCAGGGCAGGGTGGTGCTACAGGATATGAGGAAGTTCAGTGCTGTGGAGATGGGCTGTCTTGGGCGTGAGTAGGGTGGTACTTTGAGGTGTGGCTCTGAGTTCCTGCAGGTCTGGGTTGGAAGAGGACTGCTGTCCACACCAAGGTGCACCTCAGCCATGCACATGGCTATAAAGAAATATGCTGACGTTACGTGTTTGAAGGATGGAAAGATAACGGAGGCGTGCTCCTTTGCTAGGCGTAGAAATGGTGCACTTTGGAAAACAGTTATCAATGGTGTCCCCAAAGAAGCAAACACAAATTCTCACTGCTGAACTGTTCATTCAAAACAACTGCAGAAAGCAGAACCCTTTAAAATGTTTACAAACTGATGAACAGATAAAATATGGCGTTTCCCTACTGAGGAGCATCCATCATCCAGCCATACAAAGGATTGAGCTCAGGCATGAGTCCTGCCAACATGATGCTGACTGAAACAAGCGGAAAACAAACAAAAATGTCTGTTGAACCATTCTCTTTAAAGTCCACAACAGGCAGATCCAAAACGGTAAAGCACAGATCAGAGGTGACCAGGGACCAAAGGGAAGAAGAGACCTGCACAACAGACCCAGGTACATGCTGGGGGGGGGGGGGGGGGGGGAGGATGGACCCAGAGCAGGAATGGAAACTCCTGTTTCCTGTTGCCCATGAAGATTCACACACACACATACACACACTTCTCAGCACGTCCTTTGGAACTGTGGGAAACCTCTGAACACTCGGCCCCAGGGCAGGAGCTGAGGTAGCCCTGTCCATGTCACATCATAGCTTCTGAGGGGAAGCCGTCCGACTTCACTCAGCTGCAGGCACTTGCCCCAAGGCTGCCAGCCTCAGGCCAGGCTTCATCTTTCCCTGAAAGAGGCAGGAATGTGCACCTCCCACCTCTCTGTGACATCTGTCCCTCCTGCCTGGTCACCTGGCACCGAGCCACCCTTTCAGCGCTCCTGTGGAACATCACATGTGAGCAGCACCTGTGCCCAACTCCTTCCAGAACAACTTAGGAAAGGAACAAAACATGATGTGAAGCTAGCTCTCTAGTCCCTGAACACCTTGCCATTACAAAGAGAGTAAGGACTCGGCAGCATTCACTCACTGAGCTGGCAAACCTCAGGGCCATTCCAATGTTTTGTACCAAATAAATTTCTACATTTTACTTCAAAATGTAATCTACAAAAATAAAAATTCTAAGGCCAACTTCCTCTCCAACTGCTGCATCTGCATCACCGTGTGCTTGTGAGACTCAGACACTGATGTAAGGAGCCTCTCTATGCCCAGGGAGGGGCTGGCTCCAGGATGTCCAAAGGCGCCAAACCCACTGTGCTCAGAGCCCTTATGTAAGATGCTACTGCACCTTCATTCAGCCTACACACATCTACACTCAGGAGATGTGAAGGTGGGCACTGCCGGCAGTGATCACGGAGCAACTCTCTGGTTGCCTGTGAGAGGACACAGCCAGGAAGATCCAGAAAGTGTGTGCAATGTGCTTGCTTTATTTCAAGCATCTTCAGGTGAAGAGAAAATTGCTGGAATTCAATGAAAGTCAAGCAACATGGGCACACTTGTTCAGCGTCAGTCAGAACCTGATGGGCACCTTGGTGCTAACTTCTAGAAACACTGCCCAGGCAATGCCAAAAGAGCACCACACCAGGCTCTGGAAGGTACATGATACAGGGATGTGGATGAGTTGGTCATAATCTATAGGACTAGGAGAAGGACCTCTCCCAAAGCAGAAGTCACGACAGAGTCCAGGGACAGGGTTAGGAAGTATAAGTTTCTAGTCTTTCTTGTCTTTGCTCTTAACATAACCTGCTTAGTTATTCATTGATATAATTTAATTTTCATAATGGACTAAGACCACTGGACATCTCGCAGCTGGCTATGTGTTCAACACAATGGCTTTCTGTAAGAAAGGGCCCACAGTACTAGGGCCAAACAGCTACAGACAGAAACTTCCGAGATCATGAGCCAAACTAAGCCATTCTTTGTTAGGATGGTTATCTCAGGTGCTCTGCCACAGTGGAGGGGTGCTCTCAAGGCAATGCACAGACAGTGGTGGTCCAGCTCCAAAAGGGAACCTGACACTTTCTGATTCAGATCAACTCTCCTTTGTGGGTTTTGAAAAATGCAGCTTGACTTGGGAAAACATCAAATCAAAATAAGAACAAGAACCAGTTTTGATCTGAATACACCTCCCAGTTTACACAAACATCTGTGTAGTCAGCTAAGACAGGCACAAGGAAAAGCTGAAGACAAGGATGGCTTGGCACTCAGAAAACAAACACCAGCGAGGCATATTGGGTGTTCTGTACCTTGTTTACTCTCGAAGTGACAGCTCCTGCATCTGTCACCACTGTGCAGGACACAGGGAACACACAGCTGCTTTGTCCTGTACTGCTCCCTGCCCCCACTTCTGTGACAGAAAGGGGCTTGGGGACGCTGTGGGCTTAAAACGTTTCAAATACTTTCAGCCCTAATTTTGCATCCTCTGCCCAAATAAACAGCAGGCACTTGGTGTGCTATTTCACATGCAGCCGGCATTCACATGTTGTGGAGTAAATCCACACAAAACTAAGTTTTAAAATGTAGTTGCTGAGCTGGTGAGATGGCTCAGTGGGCAAAACATCCGCTACCAAGCCTGACAGCCTGAGTTCATCTCCCAAGACCCAGATGGTGGAAAGAGAAGACAAACCCTGACTTCTACATACATGCCATGACATCTGTGCCCACACATATGCATGCACACACTGACACAAACACGCAAAAAAATTAAATATAAATGTTTAATTTTATTATTTTTTACATATTTTGTTTTATATGTATATGCACCACATGCATGCCTGGGACCCAGGGAGGCCAGAAGAGAGTCCTGGATCCCCTGGAACGGGAATTAGAGATGGATGTGCCCGACATACCACGTGGGTACAAAACTAGCATGCAGTGAACTAGGCCAGCAAACTGCTTAATGTGCTGCTGCTCAGAGTAGCCATTTTAATTTTTGTTTTTCCTTTGACGGCAACTGTCATTATCAGGACTCACAAGAGAGGTCTGGGCTACTGTCAGATAAGGTCCTCACCTGTCACGTCATCCATGAGTTGTGGAAGGAATCCCGGAGAGAAGCCAGTGCCCATCACTGCTAATCTGGGGGAGTCTTTCCACCCTCAGGAAGTCCCTTCTCTTCCCCACTATTCTGTCATCAGGATGGGGACAGACCCAGCGCACTTCCCTCTAGTCTCCAGACATCAGTGGGGTCCAGTGACAGAGCAGCCGCAGCAGGCCATCACACAATGCCAAGCTTAAGCCTGGAAGGGAAAACACGAGTCCTAAATTGATAGGTGCTGACTGGCACACACAGGTAAATGGTTCAAGGCAAGGCTCAGCCATGCACCGGCGGAGGGCCTGTTCATGGCCCTTTGACGGGTGAACTGCCAAGGCCTGTCTTCACTCCAAAATAAACATGTGCACTTTCTGTAACACTTGTTCACATTTTTCCCTATTAAACTCTTAGTGAACAAGGCTTTTTCATACATAAGAGAGGACTATCAGAGTCCATGACCCCCAGTCTAATCCCAGGGACTCCCAAAGAGGGCCACCATATGACATCATCAACATGCTTTTGGGAAGGTGCCATAGTCACATTTCCTGAAAGCTATTCGAAACCAAGAAAGGGCAAGTGGTCTCTTAAAACACTACCCCAAGCAAGGCCTGGTGGCATAAACCTGTGATCCCAGCTCCGGGAAAGCTGATGCAGGAGGATTATCAGGTGTTCAAGGCAAACTTGGGATACAGAATGAGTTCCAGGTCAGCGAGGGATAAAAGTGACCCATCTCTGAAAAAAAAAAAACAAAAAAAAACAACTATCCACCCCAGAGACCACAGGGGGTAAACAATTTGGCTATATAACTATTTTAATTCATACATATGCATATGAGCACACATACACAGACAGACAAATGAAAAGCTGCAAAGGTATTTATAGCATTCAAATTATTCCAGAGCTCAATTCTTTAACATAAAAAAACAAACAAACTTAACAATCAAGAAAACATGTAAGCAAACCGCAGAGTGAGGCACACTCACAGGTGTTCACAGGTAGACACAGCAAAACCAAGTGCCCAACATACTCATAAGCACAGACATGCCATGACACAGAAACATGACGCCACATGCCACCTAAGACACCAGGAGAAGGATGTGTCACCTGATATATGCAGGGCTGTAACGGATATGTGGCAACCTTGCCAGCAGGGCTGGGTGAACAAACGGGAGACAGCCAGCCACAGATCCATACACAGGGGCACCCTGGGTGGGTGTGGCATAGCAGCGCCACCCACAGATGCCCTGGATGAACATGCCCACCACGAGAACAGAGATTTTCACTGTTGCCAAGCAGGGAAGCAGCCTGGAGGCAATCAGCTCTCGATGGGCTCTGCCTTTGCCACATGACTGTGGCCTCATCACCCTCCCAGGGGAATCCTTGTCCACAGAGGGTCAGCCTGAGATACTGAGGTCACAAGGTATGACACGAAGCCCCCAGTTTGCTGCCACTCATGTGCTCTGGAAAGGTGCAGATGGCCCTTCCTGCACAGTGCCCACCTTCCAGACACCAACTTTTGCACTTGCCTCCACTATATCAAGTAGCATGCTTGATTCTTGTCCCTTTGCTCCGTGTATTTTTACCTCTAGGGAGTTTAATAAAAAAAACTCCTACTCCTCGTAAATATTCAGTGACCCTTTGGCCAGTGCTAGGTACATTTCATGAGTACACTGTTAATCTGAGGAATAGTTCTTCAGTAGTGAAAGGCTTTCAAACTAAATGTTTAAAAATAACTCAAAAGCTTTCTTTAAAAATAAAAAAGAAAGTGGTCATGGCATCACAGCAAAAGGCTAAAATGGGATGCCATCTAGACTGCCCAGTCAATGCTGCTTTAACACAGAGCCCAGACTTGGAAGGCTGGACAGAATCCATAGAAGTGCCATGGGCCTCTGTAGGAGCAGAAGGTACCTGGGTGGCATGCTCAGAGGGTCACAGTCATTGGGGCAATGCAGCTACTGTCCCTGAGGGGTCAGTTGGGTCTTCACAGCTCTGAGCACCTGTGTATCCCACCAGCCATTCACTGAGACCTCTGTGTGTGTTGGCAATCCTGATAACTCTGCAATAAGGACCCTGTGGAGCCAGCAGCATGGAAGGCCATCCTCATCAAGGTCAAGGTGTCTAACACCAGCTTACCCTGGAGGGTCCTCCAGTGGGTGAGTGGGAAGCTTGACGGACACCAAATCTGAAGGTGGTCTGTGTGCCTGACAGGCAATGTCACGTAGCAGGTAGTGTGTACTTCTGAATTCTCTTTCCCATGGATGAAGGACACACTCATGTCCACAGAGGTGGAGGACTAGAGTGGGAAGGACTGGAAAGCACAAAGGAAGCACGTCTGGCAGCAGCAGAGCCTTCTGGTAGTGAGCTAGATCTGAGAAGGCAGAGGGGCCAGGAGCCAGGCAAGGTGCTGGCAGAAAACCAACAAGCATAAAAGCATAATGGCCTGCTGACATACCATAAGAAAGATGCTGGAGCCAATTGGGGGTGGGGGTGGAGCAGGAGTCCCTTGTGTCTCTTGGAATGGACAAGAAGCAATCTATGACATCAACCTGAGGTCACCAGACCACCTCTAATCAACCTGGCCCCATCAGGGCCAGATCTCCCACTTCTCTAACATTGACAAACTGTGCCTTCGTCCCCACTTCCCTGGGTGTTGTTGGCCACCAGGCCATGAGGACAAAGGGAGCAGAAGCAACCAATGAAGCTCAGATGGCTCTGAGTATGATGGACAAGACTTCTGGGAGTCAGCTTCAGAGAGGCAGCTCATTTTATTGTTTCAGGGGTGAGGTAAAGATTTTGGGGGTTACGTGTGGGAAGGACTGGTTGGTAGCACAGTACCTAATTATCATAGGGACAGGAGGAACATAGTACTTGCAGGAGGCTCTGTTCAGGGTCATCCTCCAAGCCAGATCAGGGCATCTGTGCCTAGAGACGCTCTCCAGATGAGGTCAAGCAGAGAAGAGGAAGCCCCTCTGAGAAAGGGAGTCCTCCCTTTTGTGCCGAGCTTGGAGAGCTATCTAGACATGCTGTACTGCAACCTCGATATCAGGGTGTTCCAACATGTGGCCAAAGAGAAGCCACTCTGGGTTGAAAGCTGGGAGGCAAACACAGCACTCCCACATTGCACTGCAGCCGAAGTGACCTCTGTCCTTGTGCAGATATTTATGGGTTATGCTTAACCCATAACCAGCCCCACAGAGTCACAACCAAACACCAGGGAAACCGCCCCCTGCTCTCCTCCACGCACCTGAGCAGGGTGCTGGCCAAACATGTTCTTTCTTTCCTCCATGAAAACTAGACTGAATATGCTTTCATAGAATCCTATGCTAACAGGGAACTGTAAGAACTCCAGAGACTGCCTCACTCTGCCGAATACGTGTTGCTGTATTAAAATGGAGGTGCTGGCCAGCAGACCAGACTGCGCTGCAGCACAGGGAAGAACAGGTCTTCAAGTGACACCTCCATGTCCTGAATGTGTGTTCGGAGGGTGCCTGGGGGAGGAGTGAAGGCTCCTTACTGCCCTTCTGTTCAGGCTCAGAAGGGCAAGGGGGTGAGTGTGCAGGCAGCATGGAGGCGGCGATGGGCGGGAGGGGTGCAGAATGTGGAGCAGGAGGCACCTGCAGGTTCCAGCTCTGCCCACTGATGGGAAGGGCGGCAGATACAGAGGAGGTTCCTGACACTGTGTCCCGGCTGGTGTCAGCTCCGATCAATGGCAGTTTTGTGAACAGCTCTACCCCAGACCTCCTTCTCACTAGAGTCTGTTCTGGAGCCCTGGCCCCTTCTTGGCTACTAAATGCCATTAAAACAAGTCAGAAAAGATTCACACTACAAGGAGTTTTGTTTGATATTATTAAAGTTAAGTGATAATTTTACAGTAATTATGTGTAAACTTACATTTCTGTGTGGGGAAAATAGCAACAGCACTACCTTTAGATAACACTGATGTGGCATCAACCCAGCCAGATGCCAGTGGCAGGCAGGGCACAGTCAAGTGTTTGACACTTGGTCAATGGTTGGATGGTTATCCCCTTCATCATTACTCCCATTTTACCATTAAGAAACCTGGGGTCCAAAGACGCTGAGCAACACTTGATTTGGTTACCAAGCTCACAGAGGGAAGAACCTCAGCTTTCAGGTGCTCTATCATGGCTTCGGCAAGATGTGGGTGGTCACCACCCTAAACCTCCACCAAGCTCTCCAGTGCACTTCTTGACAAAACATGTAGCATGTGAGCAGGCTCAGTGGCCAGTGTGACTCAGTGGAATAACCTGACCTACTACTACCGGGGAGGATGATGAAGTTAGCCACCCCAGTGACCTGGGCCACTTGAGGCTTGGTGGATTGTTACAGCGATCTGTGAGTCACCTATGTCACCTTTCACATCAGAGATGCATGTGACTCTGGGAAATGTGTCAGCTCACAGTGTACAGCAGACTCTGACAGTTAAAACTATACCACTCTTTCCTTTTTCCACAAAGCCTAACCATGAGATCTGATGTCCAAATTCTCATGACTTAAGGCAGAGGTTCACGTGACTCTGGATAAGGTCAGAGCTCACAATTTATCTCTCAAATTTCTACTGTCTTATAAAATTACTACAGATTCAGATATCTGTCCGAAATAATGTAATTCATTTCCAAAATGTCTATAGTTCTCAGGATAACCCTTCCATATGCCGTATCTTTTTTCATCTACAGAGTGACAGGGACACTTTTACAATGTCACAGTCCACAGAAGTCTACAACATAGAAGGTAAAAACAAATGAGGTCCCATTATAACTAGCAGCTGACATTTGAGGATTAAACACACTGACACTGTTTTCAGAGATGTGGTACTCTGTGTCTCTTCCTTTTAGTGCACTATGACGGTGCTGCTCAGTCTTGTTGCCAAAAGATCTCTCAGGAGTTGATATAATGGGACTGTGGTCACCATGTAAGATGAGGAAGGGTGAAGAGTCAGCACTGGTGGCCTCCGGCAGAGGGCCAGGCAGCCACCCACCTGTGGCCTCTGTTTCGCCACCTGCCCGTGACATGCTAGGATCCTGACCTGTTTTCCAGGCCTCCACAGCTCTGTCAATTCACCACACGCTGAAAGCTTCAGCCCTCTCCCACACAAAAGAATGGAATGGCCAACCTATGTGGGATGCCACACTTTCAGGAAATTCAGAAAAATCACTACTTAAAGAAAGAGAAAGTTATTCTGAACACTTCTAAAAACGTTAGTGAAACCACAGCTTGTAGTATTTGGATTTCCCAGTATCCTTTATAATTAATTCCCCTTTGAGTGAAAAAAAGTTTATTTCCCCGGACAAATGTATGGAACATCTTTCATCAGACAGAGAAGGCAATTACCTTTTTTCAGTTTGACTAACAGAAACAAGAAGCTGAATTCATCCCAGAGGTTTGCTAATATTTGCTTGTTTTCTTTCTGGTTTTTGTTTTGTTTTGTTCTGGGTACCCTTCTACCTTCCTTATGTTGCATTTAATTACATAAGCAATTTCAAATCATTCCTGGAAAGAGACAGGCCAAGTCTCCTAATTAGAATTTCTTTTCCCTGTCATCAGCTGGATTCCCCAGGCCATGAAGCACTTATGGCTCATACTACTTAATGCTGTATGAAGAGCCCAGGCATGCTCAGACAGTGCTTAGCAGCCCAGGTTGCTTCACCCCTGAAGGATGCTCCATGAAGCCCAATGATGGCTTTAGACATGTTCTCATTGCCAGAGCAGATCAAGGGCAGGATGTAGGTAGATTTCAGATGGGGACATACATACACACACAATTACTGGAGAAGACAAATTCATATCATCTGAGCCTTATGTCTGGAAGATATGACCTGTGTGCTGATGGCATGTATATCCAGTGCTAACTAGACAATCAGCCTTAAGTAAGTAGTAGGCCCATTGGCCTGGACCCTCATGTTTTGCATGGAGGTACACAAGCACTGAGGCATATCAATGCTTAACTCTAAGCCTGTTACTACTATGCTGTAGTGACCACACTAGCTGACAAATACTTAAGGTATGAAAAATTTATATTAGCTCATATGAACCTGCCCCCATTACACACTGCTTGGCTTTCAGGCTTTTTTTATTTTTTTTTTTTGCAAAACCTTGCTATAAGCCTCCGTGACCAGATAGCTTCTGAGACCTTCATGCCTAAATATCCGGCAGCTATGCACAATGCTGGACCATGAGATGCAGGAGGAGAGTCTGTGGGGTGAACCCAGGAAAGCACCTTGGGCAGCCCCTTGCCAGCAGAGGACTCCAGCACACTCCTCTTCAAAAGGAAAATGCTTCAGGTACATTTGCATTTTACACACTAGAGATTGGATGGGTGGGGTTTCTTCCTCCTGGGGTCTCAATACAAAGTGAATGGCTTCTTGTTCATGGCGTTGTTCTTAACTACAGCTTTGTGGTCCACAGGTACTTGTTAATGTGCTCTTGCTAGTCAAACTGCACATTTTTTCAAATCTTTCTTCATTGCTTTCCCCTCCTGATTCTCACTGTAAATCCGACTAAATGCAGCTGGAAATAACCATACCACGGCTTGGCTATTGTGCTGTCATGAATAGATTAGTTCCTTAACACTAAACTTAGTCTCACCAAAACTCTCAGGACATGGGCAGAACACAGGTAAACTGCCAGAAGGAAGCACGAGTGGCCTCTAGGCCAACTCCCAAGCCGATCCAAGGCTTTTTCTGAGCAAGCCTCCTCACCTGAAACCAGAAACATGCCTGGCAAGGCCAACAGCCTGCGGGAAGGGCCTTGGGAGAGCTTCAGTCCTAAAATCTTGACTTTCCCCCCACTTGAATGGCTGTGGTTATCAGCCCCAAGGCTGCAAGCTCTGTCTGTGACGCACTTGAAATATCCTGTTGTGCAACATTGCATGATTAGCTTCCTGGTGACATCACCTCATTGTAGGATCTGTCTCGTTTTTTTCCACTGCAAACTGTATATAAAGTGCCATCCTTCTTAACAAACTTGCTTGGCATGAAACATCAGCTTGCCCAAGGTTTTCTGGCTCTAAACTTTCCTGTCTCCTTTGTTTTCTCATCCTCTGGCCCTCCCACTCAGGAACTTGCCATTGAAGAACAACCTGGTGGCCCAAGTCACCCAAAAACATCCTTCCTCCCATCTGAAACCTCTTGAGCTTGACCTTCATTGTCTACATTTCCGTCATCATTTTGATCTTCCAAACTCCCACCAGCATCCATCAAGTAAGCTATATATACAACATTGTAAGGTTTCTTTGGCTTTCAGCTCACAAATGTTAGGAACTCCCGCATGAACCAGTTCCAAAGGTCCAAGAACTACAGGGTCAAGGTTAGTCACAGAAGGATCCCATCTCTCTGGTGTGAACTTTCTCCATCAGTCACTTTTGTATTACTATGACCCCAATATCTGACAGAATCAAGTAGGGTAGGAAATGCGTGGGGCTGTAGGGTTTCTGTAGGTCACCAGAAGGGGGAGGGAGGAAGGTAAGGCCCAGTCTCAGATAGGGAAAGCATGTGGCAATGGCTGCTCTGAACCTAGGGCCATGCTATAACCTCAAAGGCCCACCTCTGGTGGCCTCCTTCCACCCATCAGGCTCCACCTCCTAAAGGTTCTCGGAGAGTGCCACCAGATGGAGACCAAGTATTCAAAAAGTGAACCTGCGGGGACATCTCTGACCCCAAGCCTGATTGTGCTACAATCAACAGCAGTTCTTACCATGTTCTGTGGCTTTACTAGTACAACTGTGACAATATAACAGATGCTTCTAGAAGAAAACATGAGCAGGGTATAAATAAGTTTTGATAGGAATGGGCTGTAAACCCTGTGTTTACAGTGCTCCAACTTTACACTGCTTTACAAGTTTACACTGCTTCAACTTTAAAACAGAAGGGTTCTAACACAGCTCTGCAATCCAACATTTACCACCTAAGGCGAATGTGAGCCCGAGTTAACCTACACACAGGTATGCACAGTTAGGCTTCGGCATGTTCATACCTCTGGCCTAACCAGCCACACGATGGCAGATGATGAGGCAGCTGAGAGCGGGCAGGAGGCAGAGAGAGGCTAAGGGAGGCAGGCAGGTGCTGGCCATCAGATGGCCCACCACAGCACGCCACCTCTTTGAATTTGTGCTTATTCCTATATTTTGGGGGCAAGGTATTTCATTCCATTCTGTAACACTCAGAAACTGTTTTAATTTAAAATGTTTTAAATACATAGCTTCTCAGATCCAGCTTAACCCCACTCCCAACAACTACCAGCCCCTTATATGAGAGGCAGTTTGGGGTAGTTACCTACCATGCACAACTTGGAGGCTTCAGACCAGCCCTGACAACAGACCTTGCACTCTGCCAGAGCATTTAACTGCCACACCTAACCCTCACAAGGCCACCCACGGCTGCTGCCTCACACATGGAGTAGGGGCAGGTCTTGTATCCCATGTTTCCAAACACCGGAAGACCCCCTTTCCCTCAATGTAAATCACCCCTCCGTTCTGGACCCACTACAACCAGCCTCTATTGCTTCCTAGACTGGGTGTCCTGTCTCCCTCTGCCTTTACCTACACCCACATTTGTGCCTGCTCTAAGGGTTACCCCAGATGATATGGTGAGTCTCCCGGGTCAGCCACACACATAAGCTATGCCTCTTCCCTTAGTCTCCTCCAAGAGGGCTGCCGCAGCAGGTGATCACATGAGCTCCCAGATATGCACAAACTGTGACTGCTCAAAGGCCACAGGCTGCCTCATGTGACCGCAGAGGCCCAGATCTAGAGAGTCCTCCATAATCGCCCCCAACACCAGCCTTTGTCTCAACAACCCAATAGTACTTGACTTTCCAAAGAAACCGGCTGACTCTGGAACTGAGCAAAGCCCTGGGGCTGCGTGTGTCAGTGCTGCGTGTGTCGCTGCTGCATGTGAGGCTAATTATGGTAACGAGCTCTGCTCCATGCTGCAAACAGAGCAAGGCTTCATTCTAACTTCTGTCTCCCCAGCCCCGGCTGAGGACCCAACAGGGCTTTGGCCTTGCTCTACCACCAAGCTAAGTCCCCAGCCCCCTTATTAACTTTCAGCTGACAAACAGACACACACAGCCCAAAAGACTTCTTAGTGTTTGCACTTCAAGGTCTATTTACTATTTACACACTAAGACACATCCTGGCTCTCCCCAGCAGGGCAGACAGCCATTCCCAGAGAGGAGTCTGAGAAAAACATCCCAGCATCATGAGGGGTTCACACATGAAGACTCTAGGGCTAGCCGCCTGTTTAGCCCTTGACTACTGCATGCCTCTGTACCTCAGCCAGCCAACTCTATCACCTACTGTAACCCACTGAGTAAACTTCCACTGTGCAGTGGTGTGAAATAAAAATGCCCCACGGGTCCAGAGAGAGCAGCACTATTAGGAGGTGTGGCCTTGTTGGAGCAAGTGGCACTCAGTCTCCTCCTGCTGCCTGGAGATGCCGATGTAGCATCTACTCTCAGCTGCCTCTCCAGCACCATGTCCACCTTCGTGCCACCACGCTGACAACAGACCAAACCCCTGAAACTCTAAGCCAGTCCCCAGTTAAATGCTTTCCTTTATAAGAGTTGCCGTGGTCATGGCATCTCTTCGCAGCAATGACTAAAACAGAAAACACTATCTTCCCTCTTCCCTCTTCGACCCTCTTCGACCCTCTTCTATGATCCCTCATCCTAATTCATGCAGGCCCCAGTGGCTCTCCAGCCTGCTGCTATGAGCAAGGGCCAAGTGCCCCGGCCCCTTGCAGCACTTCTAGAACCTGGGTGTATCAGAATTCTCAAACCTGTCATCAGCATGATACTGAAAAGTACAGCAGTACTGAGCAGAGTGCCCAATCACGGCACGGCCTGTGCTAGTCAACCTCTCCTGGGCAGGAATGTGCCGGCCTCATCTCTGGTCTGGGTTTTGCTCCAAAGGCTTCAGGGAGTACCACAGACCCAGACAAGCATGGGCACTGTCTTAGAGTCAAGGCTGGGGCACCAGAGGTAGTCTCGGGCTGGCTCCTCTGGCCAGCACCTGTCATTTATTGCATGACACACCCCATCCTGGGGCAGCTGGCCAAGGGCCGGCAGGGCCCATGATTTACCGTTACTGCCACAAGTTTCTCACAGGGAAGCAGGCTGCTACACAGCCCTCAAGACACACAGATGAACATGGGTGAGAGGTGGTATGATCTCCACCCTCCAGTCCAGCAATAAAAAATGGCTATTATGAAAGTATATGCTCATGTTATTTTGTTACATCATCAATATTATGGACTATTTAGAAGTGGCCAGTTCAAGCAATCTACTTCAACAGATTTGGTCATCACTGACCAAGCTGACTATGCGCTAGCACCTCCAAACAGAGCATTTGTCTTCCCTGGTGGCTCTCGAAGGACCAAGGCCAGTGTCTCTCACACTGCCTCCCGTTAGTTACTGTTAGACCAGGCAGTTGCTGGCCTTGTTGGAGAACGTCAGCTAAAGATAGCAGGGTCACTAAAAATAGCAGAGTGCTGGTGCAGCCCCTTCTGACACTGTTCACACGTAGACACCGTAACCACTCTGAGGCAGAAGGAAAAGCTGGCCTGACCGGGGCACCTTCAACAAGCACAAAGGAAACCTGGGGAAAACACAAGGAGGGAGACACAGGCTTGGAGTCACAGAGAGGGCACAAAAAGCTGTATCCCAACAGACTGTCTGGCAGGAGTGCCAGAGGCCCCAGTGCTGTGCTGACAGGTGTCTTGCAAACTCAAGGCTTGTCATCTGAGTTTTAATGATGCCTGGACCCCTGCACTAGACCAACCTAAGCAGGGGACAAAGCATTCAAAATGCTGCCACCAGGAGCCACACAGGAGCGGCTGACTAGAGACAAAGGGCAGAGATGGTACTGTACATTCCTCATTTGCCTGTGTATTTATGCATTCACTAAACGCCCATCTCAACCAACCAATGCAATGAGGTAGAGAAAAACAGAAGGACCACAGAGGCCAGTGGCATGACCCACGGTGGCATGCAGCCCAGCCTTTCAGTACTGTCCCTAGCAGCCACACCTGCTCTCTGAACAGCCAGTCAACTGCTTTGTAAATAGGCTTTTTGGCTTGGGGCTACCACATTCCTCATACCTGGCCTGTGGCTGCATGCTGATGGAAGTGGGCAGCAGGTCACAGTATCCTCCTTTCAGCGAGGAGAAAGAACTCTGACCGTCACTGCAGCAGGGGGCCCCCGCTGAGGAGTGAGGACTCCTTCCCTGAAGAATGTGAGGGCTGAAGGCACACCCTTTAACCACAGGTCCTCGGTTACTTAAGCTCTAAACATGGCCTGTCCTGGTCTCAGACTAGAGGGAGAAGAGGGCAAGCTCGGGTCATGGGACTCTGTCTTCTAGGCCAGTGGCCCTAAGGAAGTCGGCATCTAGGAGAGATGAAGGAAGCCTCCTAGCATTTCTAACATGCAGATAAGCACACTACTTGAGTCCCTTGCCGTGGGTGCCCCAGTACGCCACATGTTCTGACAGTTGATTAAGGCAGCTGTGACTCCCTCGATAGACTTTACATTCTAGCAGGGAGAGCTGAGTCTTCTGTTTCACTGTCAGTATTCCTGGTGCCTAGCACAATCCTTGACCCTGAGAGGACGCTCGATGGCCACTAACAGCACAGGCTGTTGTCTATCAGGCCTTCTGGGCTTACACAGTGGAGAAAGCTCTGTGCACTGTGGTCCAGACTCACTTGGCACATCTCCTTCAAGTACTTTACCCTCTGGCACCTGAGACACAGTCTGTCACCAGGCAGTTTATGAACGGCCACAGGTGAAAGACCCTGGTGGTCTGTGGCTGGGATGGAGACCCTTGCACTAAGCAGGCCTTCAGGAACACCTGGGTCAAGGTGGTACCTATTCTAGAACCATCAAAGAAAGGACTCACACCTTCCAGGCTGCAACTGGGGGAGCTCGGAGCTGCGATGCCAGCTAAGCATCCTCTATCTTCACGCGTGGGTATCAGCTCCTTCCATTCCACAGATGCGGGGGAGTGAGGAAGAGGCCTCACTGTCAACCTCTTCATATCAGACAGAGCTGACTTCACTCAGTGGCTCAGCAGTGTCTAGTCCTGAAGACCTGGCTCTGGGAAACTAGGGTTGCTACTTCAATTGCATGATGCCCCCATCAAAGCCAGAAAGGTGGCCATGGATCCCTGTCTTCCTCTTCCTGCCCCGCCCAGTTTCTTCCTCTCTGAGTTTTTAATTCTTAACAAAACAACAATGAGAAATAATTTTATGATTATTTCAAGCCATGTTTGTAATACTGTAACTGAGTATTAAAGTCTAAATTCCAACAACAAAAGTTTTAAGTGGCTTTGGGGGAAAAAATAGCTGATGACCACTCTAACCTCTGTCATGAAAGCCCTAGGCCCATGGGCCAGGTGCACAGTAGCCCTTGCTGGCTCCAGGCTCCAAATGAACATCCCTAGAGACCTCTCTGGTCATGTAACCAGGGCCGTGGAGCCCTCTAGGGAGTCACACCACAGGTCAGCATTTGGTCATGACCTGTCTGTTTATGTGTGTTCATAATCATTGCCAGTACTTGCCCAAAACTGGCCTTCACCTCACCACTGCCACCGTGGCCAGCTAAGAACCACCACCCACACCATGGTTTGCAAACCGAAGGTGTCAGAGCCATGGCTTCCTGTGACGCTGGAGCAAATGAACTGCAACCTGGAAGAAGTCTCCCATCTGAGGTCCTGCTTGCCTCTCCTGCTGGGACCATGAAAGGTTTAGCCACACCCTCACAAGCCCTTTCTCTCCCCCCTGGTTCCTTCCTGATTGCTAAAATTACAGCAATGAGTTGATTTGAAGGCCTCTTGTACTGTGGAAAGCTCCCACAGGCACAGAGAGGAGACAGGAAAATCCCAGGCAGTTATTTTCTAGGGAGTGGCTGTACCTGCCTCATCCAAGATCATGACACCCTGCTGGAAAAGCCAATTTTGCACCAGCCAGATATGGGGTGACTACTGTGTGTTTTAGGTGTGTGTTGGTGGGGTACGATGGGCAGAAAGGGCAGGTGCCTGCACTAGGCCAATCTTACAAAACACACCTGAGGACTACGTGCTCTCGATGAGCAAGTGTCCTTCCAGGAGGATCCAGAGGACCTGTAGGTATAGCTAAGAAGACATGGTCTCCAGCATGTCTCCAAATGAAACTATAGAAAACACCTGCACAGGTCAATCATGGTGCTGGTGCCAGCTGCCCGCTCTACCTTGCCACAAGTCCTCACCATTGTGGTGAGCTATGTGAGTGGGCTCACCCAGCCCCTCCCTGTATCCCTGATCTTAGTTCTAGGTAACTGTGGGGACTGGTGGGCACCTGGACCAACTATGTGCCAGGTCAGCACCCGTGACCAGCCACAGCTTCTTTGATAAATCTTGTGGGGCTGGACAGCAGCCAGAGTCCAGGCTCATCTGCAATCTCCCCCTTGGGGACAGCCCCATCTGGTGAAGGAGTCAGAAGGGCAAGGTGTCTACACAGATCCTATGCCTCAGAGGACTTGCTCCCTGCAGTGCTGGCTGGTGTCCACGTGCTTTCCCTGTCCTGACCTGCTTCCTGTCACCTTCCTTCTTAAGCTGGATCCCTAAAAACACTTGGTCCTGCCCCTCTGGAGGTGCAAACTCCAGCCTTAGCTGCTGCCCTTCACACTGAAATGTGAGCCCAATTCTTTCTCTTTGACCTGCCTACTGAAATGAAATAAAATCAGAGTGAGGCTGAGTTTTCCACACAAACTCAGCCTTGAGGCGTCCAGCATACAGGTCACAGTTACTCACTAAGCAAAGTCAGTCACAGAGCAGCATCCACAGTGAGAAAGTCCCCTGCTGGGCATGCTGGGAGACTGCACTACTATGGAAAGCACCCATCAGAAGAAGCTCCACCCACAAGTAGCCTTGTAGCCCTCACTCTTCTGAGGGCCACATGGGGTCTAGCCCAATTACTCAGTGTTACAGTTAAGTTTCTTATTTACACACACACACACACACACACACACACACACACACATCTTCCTTTAGAAAAGCAACAAAGTTACAAAACAGAAAAATCACACAATCAAAGCACAAGAAACAAAACAAAAACCTCAAAGCACCCTAAGGTTGTTCTCACAGAGGCAACAATTTTACTAGAAAATGTAATTTTAAATGTAATCAATCCATTTCTTACTGTTTCAAAACATTGCCAATAACCTAAAAGGAAAAAATTCTATTAAAATGTCATTGGTTCTCAGGTTTCAGTCTTTTCATCATCGTCATCCTATCACCATCATCATCACCATCATGTTAGTTCTTTTCGGTTTTTGGTTTGCTCGTTTGTTTGGGTTGTTCTTGATTACACAGGATCTCACTGTGTAATCTTGGCTGGCCTGGAACGCAATACTGTAGATCAGGTTGAACTCACACAGATCCACGTGCCTCTGCTACCATGCCCAGCCATCTTTTTGGTCTTATAGATTAAAAAAAAAAAAAAAAAACACACAACAACAACAAAAAAATGTTTCCTCAAAAATCAAGGTATACAATATCAAATATATAATAACTTTCTTATTTAAAACTGCCCTCAAGTTAGCTTTCATTTGGAATAAGTTCTGTAAATGAACTGTGTTGGTGGTAGCAAAACAGTGCTGTCTGATAGCATGGAAATTGCAACTAAAGGTAAATTTAGTATCATGGGTACCATTTTACCACAAAACAATTGTTCATAATCAACAAATTAACATTTCCACATACTATTAAAAAGCATTCCATGGACAGACAAGATGGCTTATCAAATAAGGGTTCATGCTACCAAGCCTGATGATCTAAGTTTGATATGATGGAAGAAGAGAACTGACTCAAAAAAGTTGTCTCCTAACCTCCACATGTGCTGTGCACATACCTGCAACATGCACACAGACACAAGCACACACATGTACCTGTGAAGAAAAAACACTCCTTAAGTGAACTAGGACAGAAGCAAAAGGACAAGCACTGCGTGTTCTCACTTTTATGTGGAATCTGAAACTGATCTCAAAGAAAAAGAACAGACCAGCAGTGTCAGAGCCTGGAGGAGTTTAGGGACAGTTCAAGGGAAGACAGAGGCCAGAGCCAGGGAGTGCAGGGGTGACTGGGGTTGACAACAGTCAGGAAATACTTCAAAATAAGCATCAAAGTTAGAGCAGACGCTGATCAACCCCAACATAACAAAATAATATATGTGGACATGTCAGTCACTTGAGCTGACCATCATGCCAACACTAAAATGCCATGCCGGGCCCCATAAACATGTACACTGTTTCACCTAAAAAGTAAACAGTGATTCAATTTTTAACATTATTCTGATTTTTCCAATTATGTAATTTTATTTCTTCAGCCATATTATTTCAAGACAGAATTAAAGCTTGCATAAAAAGCTGGGCATGGCAGTACACTTGGGGAGCTGAAACCTGCATCTGAAGACAGCCTAGGCTACAAAGGCAGAATTTGGCTTTAAAAACAAACAAACAGAAAAGTCAAACAAACCTCCCTCAAAATGCAACACGCATAAAGCTCCAAAGCAGACAAGTCAGGGGTCATTCTTTTTGTTGTTATTATTTGTTTGTTTGGGGTTTTGTTTTTGTTTTTCTTTTTTTTTTTTTTTTTTTTGACATAGGGTTTCTCTGTGCAGCCCTGGCTGTCCCGGAACTCACTCTGTAGACCAGGCTGGTTTCCAACTCAGAGACCTGCCTGTCTCTGCCTCCTGAGTGCTGGGATTTCAGGTATGTGCCAGCACCACCAATGGGCTTCAGGTGTCATTCTTTTGTCTATCTAGCTTTATGTGACAACACCCAGGCTCTGAGCCTCAGGCTTCCTTCTGCTTGATGGCCCACAGGCTGGCTGCAAGGCCACGGCCCTGACTCCTTTAGGACTCAACTCTGGCAACACCCCTCCTTCTCTAACACCGGCACGCCATGTGTTCACTCGGGTCTTATCTGTGCGGTAACCAGTCTCCGGTTTGCTCCACTGAATGTGCAGAGCAACAGCAAGCACTTAACTACTTTCCAAGGAGCATCAGATGTCAAGGTCGACGTGTACAGGATTCTGTGTGGGAGGTTGACAGGTGTCTACAGGTCCTCTCCGATGATGCTTTATTTGTATTCAGCATCCAAGAAATTATGAGATTAACCAATCAAGAATGATCACTGAAAAGTCTCTGGCCACCATGGCAGCCTTCCCACACATGACTCTTCCCAATTTATACCAAAGATAATCATTACTAGAAAAACTCCATACTCTGATGGTTCATATTTATCTAAGCCAAACCAACTGTGTCAACATTTTCTAGAGACAAAAGTGATCCTATATGCAAAGCATTTTACCTGAAAGTGACAAATGTAGGTGAGTCTTGATCCCCAAGTCACAGATACCCACATAAATAACTTCACTATTACTTTATTTCCACCTTCAAGTTCAGGTGATCTCTGAGACCTTGAAAAACTACACAGAAACCTAGATGAAATCCTCACAGCAGAAGTTTGCTGTCCCTAATCCCCTGCTGAAAATAGGCCAGGGAAATCCTCTTTTCCCTAAGCACAAAATATTTAACTGTTAAGGCACTTCCTCCTCCAAGGCAGGAGAAAGGTTCATGGAGCCACAGATCTGGGGTGGGAGACACCAAGCCCATGTGAATCCCCTTAGGCTCCAGTGGGACCTAACGTCTGTGCTAAGCAGCTTCTCGCCCTCGCCTTGGTTCACACTTTGCAGAAGTTCCAGGTGCTCCTAGACAGCACATGAAGTCTCTAGGCCTGGGCGGGATTTCTGCTTAAGACAGGCCTCCTGCATTATTTTCAGTCAAATGGTTGCAAAATCTTCAGAATTCAACAACCACGGAGGCCAGATGACACCTGACTGGAAGAAGGGCCACAGCTGATGGTTTCTGATATAAAAGTCTCATCAAATGACAATGAAACTGGTTCTTTAAACACACTAAAAAGCCAGGCAAGAGCTAACTCAGGACTTAGAGCTAGCTGTCTGTGAGGAGCTGAGGACTGTGCTGTGCAGGTATGTGTATGATTCTGCTACCAGGGAGAGCAATGCAGACAGTAGAGGCCCCCACCCAGTCGGCTCCTTCACTGCCTACCTCCCAGCAACCAACCTAATTTTAATGCGGGGGGGTGGGGGGGAGGCGGGAGGATGTCAGTCTGAAGATGAGAAATAAACAGTCTACTTACTGGAACCACGGCTCTATCCTCAGTAAGCAGGCAGGCCCAATCCACTTGGTGATGTAAACAGCAACATCTGCCTGGTCAATAAGCCAGATGCTGTGCATCTGGACCACAAAGCAAATGCCACAACAAGGTGTCACGCTACTGCCTCATCCCAGCTCACTCTGCCCTGCCAGACCCACTAGGAAGAGAGAGAACAAGAGCACAGGTAATATGGGTGAATCACCTGTTTCACTATTTAAAAAACAAAACAAAACAAAGTCCAAAAATGCTACTAAGACTACACCATGCTGAGTCCTCCCAGATTTTGTAGAATGTGCTATAATTTGTTTGCTAATGCAGAAAGCAAACTAAGCATCTACTTTGAAGTCACTGTCTGAATGCTGTCTAAGCCAAGCCTCCTTTACCGCGTGCTGCTTCTAGTGCTGAAGCCCTTAGAGTATATAACCACACTTGAAGATCAGGCTCGTAACAAAGCTAAGGATGGTGGTATCTTAACACAGGAGGACCAGTCTCTCTTGGTCAAGCGAGGGCATCAGAACCCTGCTGGCAGCCCAGCCTTCAGAACAGAGGAATGTTTCCTCCTAGGTTGGGCTGTGCAGGGCCTAGCTCACCGAGGTGTGCGTGGTACCCAGTGCAGCACTGTGTATGAGTTGTCAGGGCACCAACAGAGCCGACTGTGCAGACTTGGCAAGAGGCATCCCTCAGGGTAACACTGCCAAGCACAGGCTGGTTTCCCTCTCTTACCCCATCCTTAGCTTTGGCATACTTAGACCCCCATCAAGTGCCTCTTCAGAAACTACAGCTGCTGATCTTCCCTGAGGAGATACTAGACAAGAGGCTGGGACAGAGACAGTCATCCATACATAAACACCTCCGAGGCCTCCATGCAGACCTCTAGCCTGCCTGCTCTGACTTCACCTAGAGAGAACAAACTTGGTTAGCTGACAAGAGCAGGGACCGACACGGGCAGCAAACACTCAAAGGTTAAAGGGCTTTGTACCTTGCTTGGCATGGGTGGGGACAGGAGTCCCAGACATGGAGGCCTCACTGGTGGGTAGGAGACATGTCACTGGGACGATGCTTTGGCAGTAAGCACAGGGACGAAAGTAGCCAGGGCAGTCAGGGCTCTTCAGGGTTCACATTTCATTTTTACATAATGTTTGATGCACTTCAGAGAGGCAGCTTCCAAGACTTATCATCACAGGTACAGAGTGTCACCATAGGTCAGCGCATGGATGTCAGGCCATGTCAGCAGTTGGCCAGGCCCTGAACATAAACAGGGTTCAGGACATAGGGAGGAAAGGGCACAGGTCAGGTTCTCCAGACATGGGAATGCTGTCCTACACCTCAGCTGGAAGGCCGCAGCAAAAATTCTGTCCTCAGCCCAAGCCAGCTGCTGCTTCCTTCACCCCTCTGCAGCTCTTGGCACTTCGGTCTGGAGTTCTTGGACTTTTCTCTCAAGTAGCAGGAGGCAAGGAAGCCTCCTGACTCGGCCTCTATATGGTGTGCTGCATAAACCAAATTCCAACCAGAATGTTCCTAAGGCACTTGCCTACAACACCAAGCCACACACATGTGACTTCACAGAGGTGCAATGTCTGACTAGTACCCTAGGATTGCCTGGGTGAGAGAGGTCCAATTAAAGGAAAGGACACAAGGAGGTAGGAGCAGAACTAGCACAGCAGTGATAATGAGGATCCCATGACATCTGTGAGGCCATCCTGAACCCCACCTGCCTGTGTACACTCAGGAGCCTGCAGTGGGCTAGTGCCTTTAGGAGACAGGCCACCCAATCCCTCCTCTCCATATACTGATGGGGCACACGGAGGGGTGACTTCTCCAACAAGGTTAAAGGGACCACCAGGAATCTGCAGCATGGCTAGCAGGTCCCAGTATGGTCACACACTCCACTTGGCAAAGTTGGGCTCAGGGGACCGCAATGCTCTGGGTCCACTCTCTGTCCAAAGAGAGGGTCACCTCATTTACTTGCCAAATTGAGGCACTTCCATGAAAGGGACACTGGACGATTATTGACTATGTTAGGACAACAGGTCTGCTGCTCTGAGGCTGTGCTGTACAAAGTGGGCCCATAAGCCCATAAGCACCCCATTATACAGATAACCCATTATTCTTGTGGAAGAGTACAGTGCTCCTTCCAGGGGCTGTGGAGACCAACCTAGGGGAGGGTCTGCCCGTGAGACAGCAGAGACAGTTCCCCTCGGCTGTTAGCGATGCTGTGGCGCACAGACATTATCTATCCACAGCTCTTTCACCTGGGCCCTTTTCTCCTTTCTCTGAGACTGGCGTGGTAGGGTGGGGGGGGAGGGGACCAAGAATAGTGCTGCCATCCCCAGACTGTACTCTCCCACAGTATTGTGGAATGCCTAACCCACTGGCTTTCCATCAGATACTGTCTGCACAAAAACAAACCTTCTCTTAAAAGCCTTTCCTTTTTCCTCCAACTAGGAAAAAAAAAAGTTATTTTCATTCCCTTTTCAAGTTGACAAAAGGTTCTTTATGACAAGCACAAACACTTTGGTGAGCAACTCAGGAGGCGCTGTACAGTGAGTATCCGATCCTCAGATCTATACCCGCAGGGAAGCAGCTGCATCTGCCATCTGCCTCTTCTTCAGCCCTCTCGGGAGATAAAATGAGCTCAAAGGCAACCTGGGCTCACCTGAGAACCACAGAGGGAGTCAGTCACACACAGGGCTGGAGGGCTAGGACCATGACATCATCTGCCAGGCAGAGAGGTCAAGACTTACAGGGCCGTAATGCTTCTTGCCAGTAACACCTTTCTTTGTGAAAATTATCTGTACCCTAATCACAAACTGGGGCAGCCAGTGGCTTTCAGCTCTCTTGGGAGGCTGAGGATTTCAAAGCCAGCTTGGGAACACGGGCCAACTCCATCTTAAAAAAAAAAAAAAAAAAAAATTAAATTGCATTGGGCTATGTATGGTGGTGGCACACGCCTTTAACCTCAGCACTCAGAAGGCAGAGGCTGATGGATCTTTGTGACTTTGAGGCCAATCTGGTCTACACAGCAAGTTCTAGGTCAGCCAGGGCTACACAGTGAGACCCTGTCTCAGCAACAAGAAACACTTAGATTGGGTCAGACTCAGTGGACACCAACCCCAAGTGCTAATGTCTAAACCACAACTGATACCAAACTAGATAGGCGTCATGCCATCTTCTGGAAGCACAGTCACGCCAGAAATGTAACCCTCCCCCAACCTGGCTTGTAGAGCCCATCCCCAAGAGCAACATGGCTCAACCCCAGGAAGGTAGCTCACTTCCTAGCAGTGCAAGTCACAGGCAAAGTGTTTTTCACCTCAGTGTCAACACACATAAACCTCTCAACTCCATCCCAAAAAAGGATCTGGTTCTGACACCCGCAAAAGTTAAAACCACAGAACAGAGCCATGAAGGTGGCTGCTATAGCTTTTAGAACAGACATTTGAAACTATATATTTTTTTTCCCTGAATTAATTCTGTCCTCGAGAATGAAGGGCTCAGTGTATTTTGAGTGGGGATCTCTAGTCACAATTCCTGCACACGGACTCAGAGGACAACGCGCTCAATTGCTACCCATAAATGTCAGCTGTTCCTGGCTCCACTTTAAACACACCGAGGAGCAGCTAAGGGACTGATGGTGGAGGAAGTGACTAACAGCCACAGTGCTCTCATGCCGGTCCACCAGGAGCCCAGGCCACTGAGGTCAGCGCTGGCCACTCACTTCCACACCACTTTTCTCTGCAGAAGGTACAGTGAGAGAACCCTCCCTGCCTCAGGCACAGCACTAAAGCTTACGCACAGACAGACACACATACACACACAAACACACGGGGTGGGGGGGGGGGGGCAACAGCAGAAGCAGAGAGAGACAGTATCAGGCAAAGCACAATAAGAACCTGAAAAGCAGCATGCAAACTCCTTTACCCTCCTCCAGTGGGGGCCCAAACCAGAAAAGCCTGAATCCTTATCAGTGGGTGAGAGACAGGTCACAGGCCACACACAGACTAGGCAACTCAGAAAAGCCCAAGCCAGCACTGGCAGTTCCAAATGGCTGTTCCCTCCAGAGGCAAGAACACAAGGAAAAGATCCACCAGTGTTCTGGAAACGTCGGGGAGTGTGGCTAGCAGCAGGCACACACCTATAGCTAAGTATTGGCAAGAGAGTCAACCACCATTCCAGCCATTAAGTACCAATCTAACCAGTGCAGGCCCAGCTGACTGTCTGGTCCAGGGCCCATTCCTGTAAGAAGACACAGAACTGGAAAATCCCTTCCAAAGGGCCACACAGCTGACTCTTGGGAATTAACACTTTAGATTCCTAGGAAACCTTCAGAGGTTTTCTCCTGAAACCGGGTTCTGTGGAGGGGCATCACTGCTGTTCCTGCAGGCCCTGGGATCTAGCCGACCGACCGACAGAAGGAAACTGGAACCATACTCCAAGAGCTCAGTTCTGTAGAGGCGGTGGGGATAGCAGGAAGGCACCTATGGGAGGCAGGAAGGCTGAGAGCGCAGGAATGTGTCTGGAAGGGCCAGAAGCCTTCAGAGGCTAGTCCACCCCACATTCCTGGGACTGCATGCAATGAGCTAGGGGATCTTGACGTTGTCTTCAGTGCTGAACAAGACTTAAAGACTAGCTAACTGCTCCCGTTCTTGGCCATACCTTGGTGCTCTGCTCAGAACTGCCCTGAAGCATTTCTTCCAACTCAGTTAAGGCGATGGTAAGGGTCACCCATAGCAGGTGACTACAGAGCAGCTACACACAGGGCTAAATTCAGGACCCCCTGCTATTTCCTCTCAAGATAAGGGATTTCAGAGAGAGGAGGTGTCAGGGCTGAGGCCGGATCCTAGCAAGGGAAGAAAAGTTCACAAGGGTCCTAAGGGCGCACAGACAAGCAATAAGGCACCAGATGCTCAGGTTCCTGACAGCCTCTGAACTGGCCTTTTTCTCCACTGGACACACCACCCAGCCTAGACCCAGTCAGTCCCCAAGCCCTTTAGGATGCTACCCAATGGTACCTGCTAAACCAATGTCACACACTGAATACAGAGCATCCTCCTGGAGAAGGCTCAGCACTTGGTCCTCATGAGGAGGCAACTGGACTATAAGGGCTCCAGCCTGATCAATGGATTAACACAGTGATGAATTCATAGCAAATGGGGCCACAGGAAGGAGCATCAGTGGGAATACAGGTGACTGGGAGTGTGTCCTGGAAAGACAAAGACACACCATGTCTCTGGGACCCCTGGTACAATCTCTGGTCCATTTTCTCTCCCTATCTCTGTCTCTCTCCTTCCTCCCCTCTGTTTCTTCCTTCCTGGCTACCCACCAAGAAATAAACCCCTTAATCTTCACATCATCCCACCGTGATGTTCAGTGCACCTTGCTCTCACAGTCTAAAATCATGAGCCAAAAGTATATTTTCTCCTTTCAACTGTTATCTGTGATGCCAAAAAAAGAACAAGACAGACCACTAACACTTGCTTATGCTCATTTTGACTCTGCATGCTGAGGTGGCTACGCAAGGATGGGGACCTCTGTCTCTGACGTAACATGTGAGCATGTGAACCACACTGAAGGCCCCTTCAATGTGAGAGGACACCACTGAGGTCAAGAAGATCCTGGGAAGAATACCACAAGGCATCAGACAAGGACAAGGTGGGGAAAAAAGACTGCTTGATTTCACATGGTAAGCCATTAAGACAAAGGGGAGTTGAAGAAATGACTATGTGCCACGGGGCAGATGATGTCACCGGAACAGGGAAAAGATGAGGGAGGGATCCAGAGTACAGGCTACAGAACTGGTCTGTATCAGAATGGGATCTGCTGTTCCAAACCAGGGAGGAGGCCAGGGCAGAAAGAGCAGGGTTATGGGTTACACATAGAGGTCTGCTGTCTGTTTCCTCTTCAAACATCTGGGCAGGTTTTCAGCTGCCCCATGAAGGTCTGCTGAGAAGCAGAACAGCACTGACTTACAGTCTCCCACTCAATGTGCATGGAGTATGTGCACGGGCCATGTCCTAAAGAGTGCAGGCACAGGTGCGGGGGGGCACTATCGACAGTCCTTGCTTTGCAGAGGAGGAAACAGTTCAAAGAAGCTAACCAGCAGCCCACAGTGCCCACCCAAGTGGAGGCAGAAACAAATGTGGGTGAGGAGCCAAGAGATTGATGCCTAACCTGCAAAGCACTGCATCGACCCTGAGTTTCTCAGCCATCAGCATCCCAGTCAAGCAAAAATAGGACCTATTCAATCTTGTTGTATCTCCAGTGCTGTAAAAATGGCTTTCTATTGATTTGTATTACAAATAAATAGCACTCTTACCTGCGTTTAACTTGGTTAAAAGAACATTTGTAAGTCTGAGATGTAGGAATCTTCCGTCCGGCCTGTTTGTGTGAAGCGTATTTGTATGCTCTGTCTGTATGCTGTTTGGGGCACATCTGCAAGCAGAATTCCTAGGGAGTGAGGCACTACACATGCCTGCTAACACAGGCTTGCCATCTCAGCCAATGGCAAACTGAGGACAGTGCTCCCACTTCTAGAAACTTAGCTGGCTGTGACGATATGATCCTCCCCCTGGGTTATTAAGTTCAGTGTCTGCCATGATAAAAGCATGCAGACCGCGTGTCCTAATGAGCAGACATGCAATAGGGTTCCACAGAGCAATGCAAAGAATGAAACATGAAGGTTAAATACACAGCTGGGACGGCTGCTCAGAAATGTCCAACCAGAACACACCAACCCCTGAAAACAGGAACATCCTGGACGAACTTGTCTAGCTGTCGCCTTGTTAAGTGCGTGTTAATTATAAACTTTATAAGTCCACCCTATAGACTGTTACCACCATGCAAGAGACAGACTATCCATTAGCCTGGGATTTTATGCCTCAGGAACCACTTATTTCAAATACCAGAAGGCCTTGGTGGTTAAGTGGTTTCACTTTGTATCCGGGAATACAGACTCTGGGGCTGAACAGGAAGGCCTGGATCCCCAGAGCTGGATTAGGAATAAAAAGTCCAGTGAGTTAAGTCTCTTAGAACACGCAAGCTCACAGTGAACCCTGATATCCATTATACAAACCACTTAGTAATAAAAATTAAGAAGCCAGGCTCAGCGGCACATGCCTTTAATCACAGCACTCTGAGGGACAGAGGCAGGCAGATCTCTCTGAGTCTGAGGCTAGCCTGATATCTATATATTGAATTCCACAACCAGAACCACAAAGTAAAATCCTATCTCAAAAAAAAAAAAAAAAAAAGGAAGATGAGAATGAGGAGGACGAGGAGAAGGCGAAGAGGGAAGAGAGAAAGGAGAAGGAAAGTGAGAAGAGGAAGTAGCAGTAGGAGGAGGAGGAGGAGGAAGAGAAGGAAGAGAAGGAGAAGAAGAAGAAAAAAAAAAGAAATATGTACCTGCTTATAAACTTCTAAAATTTCTGAAGTATAAAGTAAAGTGCTTAAAGTACTCAAGAGCCAAAACTGTCTTTTTCTACTATAAAGACATTTTATGGGCTAGAGAGGTGGTCACAGGTTAAGAGAACCCGTTGCTGTTCCAGAGGTTTGATTCCTAGCACCTGCATGTGAACTTATTCATAATGGTGTGTAACTCTAGTCCCAGGTGATCCTCTCTGACCTCTGCAGGCATCAGGCAGGAATGTGGTATGCTTCCATATGTGCAGGCAAAGAGGCCATTCACATACAATAAAAAAAGAAAGAAAGAGATCTAAATGAGCTGCATGGAGGTTCAGCCCTCCAATTCCAGCTACTCTTGAGGCTGAAGCAAGGTGACCATACACTTAAGACCCACCTAGATACAAAGTGAGTTCAAGGCCAGCCTGAGCACCTTACAGAGATCCTGTCTCAAAACAAAAAGTGAAAAGACCTAGGGCTACAATTTAGCAGTGGAACACTTGTCTAGCACACAGGAAGTCCTAGGTTCAACAGCCACATATCACCAAGGAAAGACAGAAGATAAAAGAAAGAAAGCCTTTAGGCTTTCCCAACCTTCTGTCTTAGACAAATCACTGCATGCAAAGCGATTTCTGAAAGGAAGAGGCCCTGGCAAGCCATAAAACCTAGTAAGTGAAATCCGGGCCCGATCACAGACATGTATCACTCAGACACGACATTGTGAAGCTCCTGACCTACAGGAATGTGAGGGAAAAAAAATCACATCCCTCAGCATGAACCAGGAAGGCAAGATGCAGAGGGCCTTTATGAGGAGCCTGGCCTAAGAAGCTGGCCCTAGTTTAACTGTTCCTGGTTGGCCAGCAGCAGTCTTCCACACCTTGCTTTAAATTATTTTGTCTTATCTTTGCCAAGTATCCAAATCATCCACCCACCACCAATTCTTCCCTCCCATTCTCCCAGGGAAGCCCTGTAGGGGACCAACCAACTGCACCCCACCCCCTTTTTAAAAAAGTTTTTAAAGGGCTTAGGGCCAGGTGGCCAATGCCTTTAAGCCCAGCACTGGGGACTCAGAGGCAAGCAGATCTCTGTGAGATCAGGGCTAGCCTAGTCTATAGAGTGAGACCAAGGCCAACGAGAGCCACAGAGGGAGATTCTCTCAAAAAAAGGTAAAGTGTTTGGAAGGCCTCTGAACCCTCCACCTGCTCAGCAGCAGAACCCTCAGTGAACTTCTCACTGGTAGCCCCGGGCTGCCTGAGCCTGGGGATCCTTAGCAGTGGAGTCGGGGTAAACTTGCTGAGCCTCTCTTGGGGTCCAGGCCACTCTCAGCCCTTCTGTGCACTGAGACTCAATCCTCACTGGAACTGCAAGGGGAAGGTTGCTGTTGTCCTCTGAAACGTGCACTGGAGCAGGACAACAGGGGCCACCTGTCCTGGGTACACACTAGCACACAGAAGGCCTCCTCAGGCCTCTGCAGGAAGGCTCCACTGCTTCCCCAGAGGGTCAACCACAAGACTCACACTCCTCACCTCACACACCTAAGAGAAAACGTCCCAAGCTCTACAAGAGCTCTTTAAAATGTTGGAGGTGCGCAATATGACTTCGGCTACATCCCGGCGCATCGGCTACTTCATGCTGCGTGGGCTGTGCACACGACTATGTGACCGTTCAAACATAAGGCAGTGTGTACTGTGGAGTACTGGCTTCACCTAGAGAGAGCGCTCGCTCTCATTTACCTGCCTGTGCTCACTGCTGGGAACTGACCCAAGACAAAATACCTATGACAATGTTTTCCAAGGACTGATGACTCCATCTTTAGCAACCTCGGGCATCAGAGGGAGCTGCGATGCCTTTATTGATCTCAGGAATTCTGACTGTGTGAAGAGAGGAATGAGAGGGGGAAGAGGCTCATTTCTGTAGGACAAGCTGCAAAAACCATGAGATAAGACTAGCTGATCTCTCCCTCCCCCTTACAAAAGAAAACACAATTTTTATCTCACATCTCGGAAGATAACTATATTACAAGAAAACAAAGCATAACTGTTTCTGGAAAAAGTCAAATTAATTTCACGGCTCAGACTTGAGTTTAAAATCATCGACACTGTATACAGAAATAAGGCAGAGGGGTTAACACTGCAAGCAAGGAGGTAAAAAAGATGAGATAAGCAGGAAGAATGACATTCCGTAACTTACATTCCAGACGCATTATCAAACAATTAAGTAGGAAAGTTCATTAAGGAATACCTGCCGCCTAGATTCGGGAGAAAATACCATTTCAAAGGTAAAAGAGCACAGCAAAACTAACCTGAAACTTGAACTAGACTGAGGAAATACAAGACAGCGCAGGGCTGCCCGGGGACAGCAGAAGACAGGGAAGAATATCTATGCTGTCTTCTGACCCTGGGAAGCTGGCATGCCACGGAGAGTCTCTACAGGGACCAAGAAGATACCAGCTCAGGGAGATTTTTCTACGTGGAGCAAGACCATTCCCCCCACACCACCACCACCACCACCTTCCCACAGTGAGGACTGTAGTTTCCTCATCTCATTCTTTTCTTATTGGAAGGTCCAAGTTGGAAGGGAATTAACTAGAAAAACCCACCATGGGTACACTCTTCAGGAAAAACCCACATCTAAGTCCAACTGCCCCGCTCAGAGAAGCCTGAAAGGGCTGGCTCCCGTCCCCTCCGTACCCAGCCTGCGCCCGGCACGCGCTTCTCAAACCTGTGACCGCCTGGCGCCAGCTGCCGGACAATAATAGGTCCTTGTGCCAAGCACAGGGGAAGATGCGCTGTCCCGGGTCAGATTCTTTTCTGTACACAACCCTCTGCTCCTTCCTGACCTGCGACTGCCACCTCCCTGGTCTCCCCTAGTGAGGCACGCTCCGTCACTACCCGCGCAGGCATCCAGGGGAACCGGGAACTGCGCACTCGGACCTGGCTGGCTACTTTTAGAGATGGCAAACTTCACTTCGGACTCCCCGGTAGAGGCTCCCCGCGTCCCCGCAGCCCCGAACACATCTCCCAGCCGGTCCCTGTCCCCGCGCGGGCCCGCCCCGCTGCAGCTGAGCGCAACCCCCGAGGATGGATGTCCCTCGACCCCGGGATCAACCCGGCCGCAACTGCCTACCCAGGTGGGCCCGGCCGAGCGCAGGTGAAGCCCGGCGAGGACCGTCCGCGGGACGTTCCCGGCCTGGACCAGCCCCCCAACCCCCCATGCCGACCCCAGCCCTATCTATTCCGGCGCGCCACTCACGTATCTGCGCACGAGCGTCCTCAATAGGCTGCAGTCCATGGTTGCCGCTCCGGGCTCCGCGAGCCCCGGGGCCGCGGGCGCTAGTGCAGCCGCCCCCCGCCCGGTCACGGCCTGGGCGGCGCGGGGGGCGGCCGCGGCCCCTCCACGCTCATGCCCCGCCGGCGGCGGCCAAGGGACGCGGGCCGCGCTCAG
>NW_026590699.1:5951229-6038522 GCF_907164565.1 Psammomys obesus
GCGCTCGCTGCTCCGCGCCTGCTCCTCCCGCGGCCGCCGCGCCTCTGGAGCCGGCTCTACCCCGCTGCGCCCCGCGCGTCACGGGCGCGTGTGAGCATGCGCGCGCCGCAGCCCCCGCCCCGGCCCGCGCGCGCGCCGCGACTCCCCAGCGCGCGCTGCCGCCCTGTTGCTTCCGCCTCCCTGTGGGGCGGGAGGGCGCTATCACCGTCCTCGAGTGGCTCGTCGGGCGCCGGTTCTCCACCTCCCTGGCTCACTCCTGCTCTCCAAAGGAAGCCTGGCTGGAAGCCAGGACCCGATGGCGGGTGCAATGGGCCTGGATTCCTGGGCCTGCGGATCACACCTCCCGCCTTGGACAAGAAGGCACGGGATCCTCAGGTGGCTGGAAGGTGCAGACACCCCTCAGCCCCCATTTTGGGACTTGCTTCCTTGGAGACCCAACCAAGCGTCCTGATACAATGCTTGTGATACAATACTTTCTACCTGCTTGTCTGGTTCCTGCCTTCCAGACTCAGGCCTCTAGCAACACCCTCCACAGTCCTGGGTTTTGCCTGCTAGTTCAGCCCTGGGTCAAGTACTTCCTGCTACTAACTTTCCGCTAAATCACCACAGCTTAGCACCCGCAGTTCCAGGGAAGGTCAGTCTCTGTGGCCCAGGTGTGAAGTGGCACACAACTGCACAACTTTCCCCACCTCGGGGTCAGCCCTAATCCAGCTGATGTTCACTGGTTCCACATCCTAGTTACTGCAGAACCAGAGGGGACTAAGGATCTGCAGTGGCCAATTGTGAGCACCGGACTTGGGATTAGGAATGTATTGGAGACCATTCTGTCAGAGTGTGGAGGACATTTGACACTGCTACATTTTGGATGACAACAAATGAGTACCGGTGACTAGACAGAAAGGCCCCCTGAGCCACCACCACCCTCTGCCTTGCTGGCCACCGAAGTTCCACACCAGTGTCTCTCCACCACGCACCAGCTGCAGACTCCCAGCCAGCCTCTTGGGAAAGCATTCCTCTCTGGCCTTCCTGGACTTGCCATGAGCCTGGAGGCGTTGGAAGACAGTTCTCAGCGGTACTTCTACCTGTGGTGTGGGCTCTTGAGGACCCCAGGCCCTTGTGTCTGGGGACTAGCTGCTCTTGTCTGCCCTGATGGTCCTACGGCCCTGACTAAGATGTTCGTGTGTCCCTGGTGATGCCATCGATTTCCTACCATGACCCCACACTTCTGGGCCGAATTGCAGGTTTCTGGTGGCCGATGACAATTACAATGGGTGATCCTGGCACAGACCTGCCTCAGGGTACAGATTTCCCACCCTTAGAGAATGTCTGTTCTACTCAGAGGCACCTGTTCATTTTCATTTTTATTTTCTTTCTTTTTTCTTGTTTGGATTTTTGAGACAGAACCTTCATCCTACGCTGGCTTCACACTCCGTGCAAACTTCGTGCCTCAGCCTTCTAAGAGTTGGGAGTACAGGAGTGAACCCCCATGCCCAGCTATTCTTCACACTGAGGAAGGCACTCCCCTAGTTGTGCAGCAGGAGGGACTGCATCCTTGTTCTCAGCGCCTTCACCTCTGTGGGGCTCAGGGTACACTCTGGTTGCCTCTAGCTAACTCCATTCTAGCAAGTGGCTAGCTTACCCAACAGAGAAAGCTGATGAATAAGAGGAAGTTGCTGGGAGGATGTTTGGTGAAGGTTTCCTCACTCTTGAGAAACCATGCTCCCCTTTTGTCTGGAGGCGAAGCCTACTGTTTTGCAATCTTCTTGCAGACGTCAGACAACCAGAGATGGTAGCCCAAGGAACATATTCATGCTGGGGATAGAAGTACAAGAAAGTGAGCATAGGTTGCCATAGCTCCATTAACCCATCCTAACCAGAAACTTAACTGAAGAGTCAATGCACTATGTTTAAACCAGGTGAGTTGGATTTTCCATTACCAACAGGTGTCAGCACTTTAACTTTAAACCCATAAAAACAAATCGGTTAGGATGCTGTTAAAATAACAGAAACTCTAGCTCATTCTGTGAACCTGTTAGTCATTGCTATGTAACTAGCCACTACCCAGGCAGGAGGTGATGGGCAGCAGGAAGCCGGCACTGGCCGGGCCTCCTAGGCTTGGCAGGTTGCTCTGCTCTCCCTGGTGTTGGCTGGGAATCATCAAGCTACTCCATTCTCCTGGAGACTCTGCCAAGGTAGCTCAGTCCCAGGCACACTGTCTCTGAGGTAGAGAGTTGAATGGCTTCTTACAACTCCTAGATCCAGCCTGGGCTCCCTCATACAGGGGTTGGGTCTCTCAAAAGCCAAAATGGACTACAGAGCCACTAAAGGCTGAGTTTGGAGGCCCCAGAGCACACTCTGTCACACTCTGTCACACTCTTCTGGAGAAAGAACATATGCTTTCTGCCCCCCCTCTACATGGAGCACCAGAAAGCCAATACTATGAGAGTCTCCAGGACACCGCAGCTGCTGTGCCCCGAGGCAGCACATTGTCCATCAGGATGCCATCTTACTTCCTGTGCCTCCCACAACCCCTTCCAGCTCCCTGACCGATTTGTCTGGAAACTTTTTCTGCAGAAGAAGATCTTATTTGATCATTTTTGTTTGTTTTGGTAACCACCCTCCTCCCCTCCACCTTCTCAGTTTCCCCTCTGGTTCCAGGCAACAGCTTCTTCCCTTAACACTTTAGTCACTAAAGTTTAGTGGCATCCATGAGTACCACGTACTCGTTTGCTCAAAGTAGCTTGTCTAACCCTTGTAGATCATGATCACTTGGGGAAGTTGTTTGTTTTTCTTTTTAAAATTTTAAATAGTGCTTTCCCAAGACTACTCTGTCCCAAGCATTTTGCACAGTGCTTTTTAAAGCTGCCAGTTAGGGCATGCTGAGCAGGTGAGAAAGGCCTTGCTGGGGATGGCTGCAGTCATCGATCGTCCACTCTTTGGCACAGCTAGGGACCTTGTATGTACAGGTGCTTGACAAATTGTGAGAGGATTAAATTGCACAGACTGCCATTTCAGCCACCGGGCGTCAACAGGAAGAACAAAGGGAGGTCCTGAAACATGGCCAATGAAAAGAAAAGCTCACAATCCACAGCAACTCATGCAGGACGGGTTCCTGTGACTGCGTACCAACTGCGTACTAAGAGGTGAGGTCCTGGACTCAGAACGCCCTTGACGTTACGCTAGCAGCCAGGTTTGGCAATGCTTCCCTGGAATATACCTAGGAGGTGTGTGTGTGTGTGTGTGTGTGTGTGTGTGTGGTGGGGGTGGGGGGGCTAGCACAGTTTATTCATTTAATCTGAGATGGGATTTCAACCATGTAGTCCAGGGTCTTGGTTAGAGTTTCTCTAGTGTGATTAAACACTCCAGCCAAAAGCAGCTTGGGGAAGAAAGGGTTTATTCCCTTAGAACTCTTAGATTGTACTCCATCACTGAGGGATTCTGCAGGCCGGGTAACCTGCCGGATGGAACTGAAGCAGATGGCATGGAGGAACACTGCCGGCTCTCCAGGCCTTGCTCAGCCTGCTTTCAAAGTATGGCCTACCCAGAGGTGGCACTGCCCCCATTGCCTGGGTCCTCCCACATCAGTCATCTGTAGGGAAAATACCCCTCAGGCCTGCCTACAGGCCAATTTCTCAGCTGAGATTCTCTCTTTGGGTACTTTTAGATTTGTGTCAGTTTTACAAAAACAAACAAATAAATAAAAAAAAAAACCACAACAACAAAAACTAGCCCATCCAGAAAGGCAGCCCTAAATTAATGATCCACCTGCCTCTGCCTCCCAAGCACTGGGATTAAAAGTGTGCACTACAGCTAGACATGAAGTGTTATAGTTTACAAAACAAAGAAGGTCATTGATCCAGGCAAGGTTACACATTGATAGGTACAGAAGATGGTTGTAGCAAGATGGGGGAGCTCTTCTTTATAGGCCGTAGATGCTATATAATGACATCCTTTAGCATTGGGGCTGGTGAGAGCTAGTGATTTGCTAAGTTGATAGATTACAAAAGGATTTTTTTCTATTAGTCACAGGATATTACTTCTGACACGGAGGCAGCCAAGGAAAGGCTACTCAGGAGACTAAAGCTAGCTCAAGAACTGCAACTGGACCCCCAACATCCCAGCCTGTCCCCCTCACTGTCCTTCTACTCAACCAGTCTCTGAGGGTGCAGCTCTTTCCAGAAATTCTCCTTGGCAGGTCTCTGAAGTTTTGCCTCCCCTGCAAGCAAACTCTTTCCTTCCTCAAGTTCTTCAGTCAGGAGAGAGTTCCAGGATCAGAGGGGCTGTGGTGCCTCCTAAAGGCTCTGTTTACCCAAGTGGTTGCCTGCTCCCCAAGTGAGACTTTTGTGGGGTTAGTTTGCTTTTCAACATCATATTCTTTAGAGACTATGTAAAAGGAAAATGTGCTAGGGATTCTTTTACTTTTTAACACTTCCCTAATTAGTTCTCTAAAGCATCAATGATTTTGATCCCATTTTCCTTAAAAACAAAACCAAGTTCTGTGGTGTGTAAAATTACCAATAGAGTAAATGAAAGTAGTTTGTTGTACCCATTTATTTGAACAGTGATTTCAAAAGAAACTGTTATTACTTCTCTGACAAACTAAATAAATAGTAGGCTATCAGAAACACGAGTTGGACAATCATTAGCAATTCGTCATTATTCAAGGCAATTTGTGTTTGTGCTTGAGCGAGCCTCCTGGATATTATATAACATGGCTTTAAAGAATGCTCTATTTATGGGTACTTTCCAGAATATAAGGAAAATAGTCTCTCTTGCCCCGTTGCTCTTATAAATAGGAAGACAAAATGTTTTTCCTTAAAATATCTTCCATTGATTGTAATTTATAAGAATATTTTAGCAGTTTTAACTGGAAATTACCTAAGTGTATCCAGAACATGCTGGATATGGCGGTGCATGCCTAGAATCACAACTCTTGGGAGGCTGAGGCAAGAGGGTCAAGAATTTAAGGCCAGTCTTACAGACTGAGAACCTATATCAAAAAGATAAAATGTTTAAAAGCCAAAAATAAACATTTTAGGGAATTGGAAGCTAGATGTTACAGTGTCCCTGTAATCCCAACCCTTGGAAGGAACAGACAGGAGATAAGAATTTCAAGGTCAGTCTTCAGCCATTCAGGTCCAGGGCTGTAAGAGAAGTCAGCCCAGAGCTACGAGAATAGGAGGAGGAGGGAAGATGTTAGTCAAGTGTGTGCTGCATAAGAATGGGGGCCGAGTGCGGCTCCCTAGTACCTCTGTAAAAAGCCAGCATGGGCATGTATCTATCACTCCAGCGTGGCAAAGGCAGACACAGGCACATCCTGGGGGCTGGCTGCCCAGCAAGTATAATGCGAACACTGATCTCCAGGTTCAGTAGAGACCTGCCTCACAAATAGTGTAGAGAATGATACAGGAAGATACCCAACATCTACTTGTGCCTTTTGCACAGTGTTTCTGCATTTACTATAAACACAGGCCCACAGTCCCATGCACACACACACATATTCTCACACTCACACACACAGATACACCACCTTATTGAAGACATTATGCTAGATGAAATAAGAAGATCTATAGAATTTCATTTATATGAGGTCCCTAGAGCTATCAAAGTCATAGCAACAAAGTGGACTGTGGGTGCCAGGGGCTGGGGTGGATGGGCAATTGGTGGTTAATAAGGCCGTTTCAGTTGGGAAGGCAGAATGTCCTAGAGATAAATATGATGACTACTATGACGTGGGACTGTGGTGATGACCCTGAAATTAAAATGCTTAAAGGATAAGCATAATTTTGATCACATTAAAATCAATTAGTGTCCTAGGATGAGATAATTCTATGTGTTAAGGTACTATTGTCTTGACTTCCATTTCAGAAGACAAAGCTCGTGTGCTAGGAAATTCTTTCTGTTTTGGTAAAACTTAGGTCATATGAATAAGGCTCTATGTGGACATTCTACACAGGCATGCAGCCTGCCCAGATCAAATCCTGCCTCTCTCTCCCACCCTGTCCCCACTCCCAACCTCGTCATAACCATTCTTTCTGATCATTCCACTGTCTTCTGTTTTCTATGTAGGAAAGAACATAGAGCCCTCATCTTGTGCTCTGGCTTCATCCATCCTCCTCAAAGTGGCAGAGTCTCATTCTTTGTGCCTGATGACACTCGTGTGTGTGTGTGTGTGTGTGTGTGTGTGTGTGTGTGTGTGTGTACACCCACTGTATTTTCTTTATCCTTTCATCTGTGGATGGGCTCTGGGCTGGTCTTCTCTCAGCCATTGGGAATTTTGCCTGTTCTCAAAGCCAAACCAGCAGGAGACAATGGTTCTGCCATGAGGATGCAGGGGAGGAAACCTGAGGCCCTCGTGCATGCAGCTGCATTGACACCAGGTCATCTAAGTGTCTCACTTGCATTGGGTAGGATTCAACCTGGATTGCTTTAGGGGTTAAGGAAGTCAGTGCTGGAGGCTTGTCTGGAGCAGGTATTTTTACATGCAAACCTGTAATCTCAAGGTTGATCCTGGGGTGTGGGGGAGGTCTGTTTTCTACATGAGGAGACCTAATTCCCCAACCTTTTACTGGAAGACAGCCAAGGCAGGGCCCATTTACAGCCATACTGGCTCCTAAAACCAGGCCTCCAGTTACATCATGTCTCTCAATTATGGCCATTCCAGCCCCACCCCCACTCACCAAACCTGTTCACCCATGACCCACTGACATTAAGCCAATCTCTGTCACCAGGTCAGGCCTGGGACACAAGAGGGTTGGATTAGAATCCTCTTTACAAAGCTCTTCCTCTCTCAGCCTTTCCCTCCAGGCTCATCCTTCTGGGAAGTGGATGGGAGAGAATCATAAATGTGGCTTGGGTGCCAGGCAGAGGGACCAGATGTCCTCCCACAAATCCCTCAGGACCCTAAGACCTATTATGTGTTAGGGACAGTAGTGGCACCTACCTCTTGGATTGCTCTGAGAAGTGAATGCATGCTTCTGCTCAAGGTCTAGCCCAAGTGAGCTCCTACCCAGGCAAGCCCAGCATTCTTGCTGAGTGCTGTGCTTCTCTTGTTCTTGTTGAGGGCAGGTGCTGCACGCATCTGCCTCGCTCTCCAAGTCCAGCACCCCATGTTCTCTCATGAGTGTTGAGGACCTGCTGTTCAACCACATCTGTGGGTAGTACTCAGCTCTGAGAAGTTTGGCGGTGTCACCACGCAAGTCCATGTTCCCAACTGACCGTGAGTCTTTGATGTCCATGGAACGCTGTTATTCATCTCATATCTCTTCCCTTTGTGCACACAGAGGCAGAAGGTGGAGCCGGGGGCCAGGTAGGGCCCCAGCTGCCATCTTTGTTCTTCCTTTAAGTACTCAGATCGTGACTCGGAAAGAAACTGGGCCAAGGCAGAGATAGAGCATCAGGGCAGGAAAACTGCATTTGGGTAGACAGAGATCTGGCCTCCTCTTGCCCTTGCTTGAGCCTTTGAATGAGCGGCTCAGAGTCTCAGGGAAGGTGCTGAATAAAACAGTAAGTTAGCACTAGTCTCAGTTCGAAGGCCTTGCGGGAGGGGGTGACCCGGCATTGGATGCCAAAAGACCAGCAGGGTGATACAACTCAAAGGAAGATGGTTAAATGAGCACAGTTCAGCATTAGGCAGAGAGGCCACAGCTAGATGACACCCCTGTACAGAGTGCTCCGAGAGTATGGATGTTCAGCAAGTACCCCTCTTTTATATGGTGCCCCCGTTGGGGGAGCAAGAAGCCTATATCTGGTTGCTGCACCACCATCATTGTATGGGGTTCCCAAATAATTCCCACCTCCCCTCTGAGATTTTGTGAGGTTCTCATACCACTGCAGCTTGAAGCTTTCTTCCAGATCCTCCTCCCACTGGTAAATGGGTAAATGAGTCTGCCTGAGGATGGCACTCCTGTGATCTCTGAACAATCACTGATCTGTGACTAGTCCCAGTGTCACAGTCAAGCTGGTCACACAGACCTCCTTCCCACCATGGAACCAAGGTGTATATCCTTCAAGGCTGGTCCTTGGGAACTAACCCACATAGGTAGGAGGCCAAGATACTCTGGTAAATGGATCTTAGCAAGTCCCAGACTGTGTCTGCTCTTCAGACCCCAGGAGATGTGGCCTCAAGGTGTGCTTCAGTCAAACAGACCATGCAGGTGGCTATGTCAGACTCCCATCTTGTCTGGAGATGGTGTTTGTAGAAGAAAGGTCAATTCTATGCATTCCGGTAAGAGTGTCAAATCTTGTTTTCTGTATTACAACAGATCTTGTTATATGAAAAGTTATGCTTTAATTTTGCCAAACAAATACATTTGCACTACTGTTTGAAAAGACTGGATCACATGGTTTACTCAAATCTTGCTTTGAGGAGGGCCATTCACAGCCGTTTCCCTTTTCTTCCTCTGTTTCCATATTTCTAAGTACTGGACCCATGCTGAAATTTCTTGCAGAAGCTCCAGCTGGCTAGGGTCATGAAGCGCTTGGCTCTTTCATGCTCTTACTCTCCTTCCCTGGGCCATGACCCAGCCCTGAGGGATCGCTGATCTGTGATGTCATTGAGATTGGAGGGACACTGGTGTTCATGCCTCAGGCTGCACGGGGTCCCCTCATGTTCCAGCTGTGTCTTCTTTCTTCCAGGCTTTTTTCCCCCTTAAAGATGATTGTTGCCTTCCCTGTTCTGTGTTCTTGGTTCTTACATACTTACTGTTAATTCACAATCAATTTCTGACAAAGCTGTAAGATCTCTCAGAGCCGGCATGGCGGCACACTCTGGCAACCCAGCACTAGGGAGGCTGAAGCAGGGTGGCAGCAGGTCTGAGGCTAAGCCTGAGCTATGCAAGGGCCACATGGTAGGGAATAGTGAATGGTCTCTACAGCAAGCCCAGGTCCTGTCTGCAGGCAACACCACATGGGAGCCGGTGAGCTTGGAAGGCCTCCCTGGTATCAGAGAGTGCTTCACCCTCCAGCACCCCAGCTCCAGTCTGAAGAGTACCCTGGCAGGGTCTCTGTGCCAATCTCAGACCCTTTCCCTCAAAACACACAGAACACCTGAGCTCTAGAACATAGGTGCGGAAGCAAGAAGTGGTAGAGATGCTGCAGCTCTTGGCTCAGTCTTCCCCTGTGCATTCTGTCAGGGAAGTCCACACTTGCCGCTGGCAGCAACCTGAGTGTAATGAGCAGGCACCCACACAGCCAGACCTGTCGGGCACCTTCTGCACCCTCTGCCCTCCCAGCTGGTATCTATCCTTCTCCTGTCCCTGCTCGACAGCCAAGGCTCTGCTCAGCCTCCTCACGCAGGGAGGTCTGCCAGAGGGCCACCTACCAGCGCCAGATGGCACCCCAACTGCTTCCTGCTAACCCAGCCCTGTCCTGGGGGACTCCCAAGTCTTCACTTTCATAGTAGAAGGTAATTCCCAGCAGGCTATCATTTATCTTTACTCCTTCTAGAACCTTCACTAGGTGGTGCATAGTTGCTGGCAGTCATGTACGTCTTAGCACTTTGGGAAGCCTTTCCTGTGAGCTACTCTTTGCTTCACTTCTTTTTCTTACCGGGGGAGGGGAAGGGACTCTGCTGTATGACCAGCATAATAGGATCTAAACCTTCTTTTTCTGACCCCAGGACAGGCAGTGAAACTTGTTCAATAGAGCTGATGGCTTTCACTCTTGGGTGAGTGACCCAAAGGCAACAGGAGTGTTCCCAGCCCAGAGTGGAATGGACTTGCCTATATTATGTTCTCACCATGGCCCATGGCCCAAGGCCTCAACCTGCCCTCGTCATTGTCTGAGTCCACTTTCTAATTCTGTCCTCCTGCGTTCTCCAGTTCGGTGAGTCCTATAGCCTTCCAGTCAATTCCTTTGATCCTTAAGAATGACTGGTTCTGAGTGACCTTTGCACAGGATGAGAGGTGGGGGTCTAGTTGCAATCTTTCAAATTCAGTTGTCTGGTTTTCTGGAACCATTGTCTCACCCTAGACCATGCCATGGGTTCAGGAATAGCTGCACATTGACCACTCAGACATCATCCCAGATTGATAGAAGTTTATTGAACGCTGAACAAAGACTGACTGGTCAGGGCCATCATCTGGACTCGGGAGCCAGACTATGACACCGGTCTGTTTCTAAGGCAGGTTTTTTATACGAAAACCAGTAACCAGGTAACAACCAGGTAACCAGGTATAGGTGGGGGCAGCATTACATCATTTTGACTAGTTAAACATAATCAATTTTGTTCCAAGTATATTGTGTTGTATCTAGGTGGCTAGACAAAGCACTTTAAGCTGATTGGCTGGGATTTGGGGTAAAAGAGCTCTTGCGGGCTTTCCAGCCTTCTGGGAGTAAGGAACATAGCAGGATGCATCGATCTTACATACAGAACATACATTTCTCTTTATTTCAAGCAGAACATGCATTTATCATCCATTGTTTTATTCTAAGCAGCAAGCATTGAACTATTGAATTGTAACCCATTCTCAGGCACATAGGATCTGGGAACTTGAACTTAATTTTGCCTCATACTCAAGATGGGGACTGGGAAGTAAACATGGCTTCTGATATGCTAAAGGGAACTGCAGGTGTTAACAGAGGAGCCATAGGTATGCTAAGAACAGAAGTAGGTCTCAATGGAGGGACTACAGAGTTTAAGCAGCTTACAACAGACAAAATCCAACTTTAAAAAAAAATCTTTATCAGAATCCTTACTGAAAGACCCTTCCAACCTCTGAAACTGCCAGAGGAAAGCAGTTCAAGATACAAGCATACGCGACGACTTCCTAAACAGGATGCCAGTACCCAGAAGGTAGGAGCAGTGTTTGGCCGATGTGATTATGTGAAAAAGCTTCTGCATAGCCACGGAAATGACTAACAGAGTGAAGAGACAGACTACAGAATAGGACAAAGTATACGCTGGCTGTACAGGTGACAGAGGATTGAGGTCCAGAATATGTAAGGAACTCAGAAAACTTAACAAGAGAACAAGTAAGCCGATCAGTAACCGGGCAGATGATCTAATCATTTTAAAACATGAGGTATGGGAGCCAGCGAGACGGCTCAGCAGGAAAAGGCACCCAGGGCCTGAGTTTGATCTCTGGAACCAACTCCTGGAGGTTGTCCATCTGACCCAGCTGTCCCACCTAGAGCCCCGGAACCTGCACAGCCATGCTTATTGCTGCACTACTCACATGCCAAGTTATAGAACCAGCCTGGTGCCCTCAACAGAAGGATAGATGAGGAAAATGTGGTAGATACACACAGTGGAGCTCCGCTCAGCCATGAAGAATGAAGTCATGTTATGTGCAGGAAGTTATGTTAGGCAAAAGAAGCCAGGCTCATGAAGACAGCATCACACAACTTCTCTCACCTGGAGTATAGGGAGGAAAGACAAAGTCACCCGAAAGCACAAGGGTAGGGACACATGAGGGGACAGAGTAGGGGAACAAGGAAGGGTGGTCAGAGTGTGAACAACACCAAGCAGGATATACACGTGTGATATGTCACAGTGTAACTCACTGGTTGATGACTGTAAAACAGAGCAAATGATTTCTTTCCTCTGTCACTTATTACCAAGAACCATGGCTCACCTTCCCTGGCTCTGCTGGCCTTTCCGGGTGTTTTCTGGGTGGCATACAACATAATCTGGAGATGGGTCCCTGGGCAGACAGTTGCAGGCTCTGGAGTTGTGGGCTGGTGTCAAACTGTGCACTTCACTCTCACTGATTGTCACCTTGGGCAGCTCTAGTGCTCATGCTCTCCCAGCCTTGCTGTAATGTGGACAGTAGCAATGTGGCCCTAGGACTGTCATGGAGTTACATGACTCTAGTACAAGAAGCTCCTGACACTGGGTCTCTGTAAACGTTTGCTGTTATTTCATCCTATAGTTTGATTGTAGACAGTGGTGTTTCTTGGCTCATTATTATTTCCTCATCTAGGGAAAGGATCTCTTAGGAGAGATGTTACGCTTACTTTCTAGTCTCCTCAGAGCACAGTTCATGGCAGAGGGCCCTGCTACAATGCAGGTGTCATGCGTCTGTGGCTACTGACATTGCCCAAGATGAGATCTCAGAATCTCACCAGAGGTTCAGCTTCGATGATGTTACTGCTTAGACAGTGCTCTGTGCAGCCCATATTCTCTCCCAGAGAAACTTGACCTGTTGAACTGACCAAAGCTGGATTACCCCTTTCACCCATCACTGTAAACTAATGACAACAGCCCCTGCCCTCTACCATACCATGAAGTGACTCCTGCTTGCCTCATAGCACAGGCAACAGAATCCAGGCTTACAGCTCTTTCCTGTGGCCTAGAGAAAGTAGGGGTATTTCTCTATTAAGATCAGACTTAGGGGCAACACTTGAAACAGCTGGAGAGGAAGTCAAAAGATTGAGCAAACAGAACAGTATCATTGGACGTCCATTGGACAAACTAAGGTGTCCTGCTATAGGGTCACTAATCAAGAGCAGAATAAGAAATCAAAGGATTATAATTATCCAATCTTAATGTGCTGAGTGAATAAAATGGTAAAGTATGGAAAACAGAAGCATGATGGGTGAGTCAAAAAAGAGGACAGGATAAGATGAAATAGGGTGGGGTGGGGTTGGGTTGGGTTGGGTTGGATTGGGTATTTTGAGACAAGACAGAAAAGAATGAAATGGAACTTCTTGGTTAAATGAAAGTGAAATGGAAGGTCGTGGTGACTGATCAAAGCAGGGAATAGGTCATGGCTATGACTAATTAGGATCCACCAGCAGGCTGATCGAAGATAGCTGGGCAAACAGAATGCCTCCATTTCGAGATTTTAGGTCCTTTATGACCATCCAGATGTCAAAGTTATGCCTCACAACCCGTGTTTCATGCTAAGATTTGAAGAAAGGAGTCCCCCACTAGACTTTACAGTGGTCTGAGGAGGAAGGAAGATGTCTTGAAGAAGGTTAAGATGTGGGAAGCTGTGCATGATAACCTGTGTAGAGGTCTCTGTAACTGGCAACAGAGATGGAGATCAGTCAAGCAATGACATTCAGTGGCTTCTGAAGCAGATGAGATGCTAGACAATGGCACTGCTTTCCTTTAAATGTCACTGCGCTGACTGAATAATCCTCATAACTGTATCATTTACAGTACTCAGACTGCCAGCCAGTGCTTACTAAGTGATGACATGTTCCCTGTTTTACAGACTGGGTTCAATTTAAAAGCTTATTATTGTTTAACAACCTGGGAGAATCCTTGTTGATAGCTTTTGCTGTAATGTGGGCCTCTAGTGTCTCTCACAAGCTCGTGGGCAAAGGGCTTTGTTTCCAATGCAGAAGCACCCAAAATGGTGCCTTTGGGAAGTGATTGAACTAGGAGGAATCTGGCCTTATCAATGGCTTATTCTATTTTTCATAACTAAATGGGACACTCATCTCAAGAGTGTCTGGTAGCTAGAGGCCATGTGCTGAGGTTCTGGCTGGAAGAACAGAATGGGGCTTGTGCAGCTGTGGAAGGAGGGACCAGGAGCCAGTCAGGGCAGGGCTTTGCCCCTTTCTGCACAGCACAGAACAAAATGCAGGAAAGCTGGCTCCCAGGCAGGAGCTGCAGACCCATGGCCTTTGGAATGGAATGGAAGGAAACTTAATTCTCTTCATGTCCAGCCACTATTGTCTTGAGATACCCCATTCTCACCTGAGCCTAAGCCGCCTAATAATCTGGCCAACGCTGTTGTTCCCCACAGCAACAACAGTTCAGGCTTTGAAAACTGCAGTTCACGTCCAATTACTGTCTACTGTTAGTGGAGATATAGGGAAACAGGACTTAATAGGAGGAGGTGGGATGTAAGGAGTTGCCATTGGATGGGGATGCTTTGTTTCTTTTTCCTTCCTGGCCACCATAATGTGAGCAGATGCCTTCACCACACATTCCCCAAAGCAATAAGCCCAGGGACCCAGACTGACACTTGTAAGATGTACACCAAGAGAAATCTTCCCTGCTCTTTAAGATATTCCTGGCATTTTTGTTACAGCAATAAATGCCAACGCTATTCCTAAAGGCAAAAGGTGTGATGCCTGCTTCCTGTTGTCCTAATTAACCTTAACTGTCAACTTAACAGAGCCCAGAATCATCTGGGGGGAGGGGGGACTCTCAAATGGGTAACTGTCTTGATCAGACTTGTCTGTGGGCACGTCTGGGAGGGGTCGTCCTAACTGTTACTTGATGTAGGCAAGCCCAGCCCATTGTAGGTGGCACCATTCCCTCAGAAGGTGGTCTTGGGCAGCGTAAGGAAGGCAGCTGAGCAAGCCAGCAAGCAGTGTTCCTCCATGGTGTCTTGCTCCAGTTTCCCTCAATGACAGACTGAGACCTGGAAGTGTAAAGCAAACCATTTCCTTTTCCATGTTGCTTTCGGCAAATGTGTTCATCACAGAAGCAGGGTGAAGCTAGAACAGGATAGCCCTTGCAACAGCTGTCTGCCTCACTTGCTCATCACACTTACCCACAGCTCCTCCCTCAGAAGGGGGAGCAACAGCTGCAAAGCACTCATACCCCAGTCAGTGCCGTCTATTGCCACCGCATCCTTAGCTGCTTCATCGTCTCCGTCGCCCAGTACCTGCTGGCCTTGGAGAGCTGCTTTCAACTTCGGCTGGCAGATGTTTGCCCTACGTTTGTGGCTGGAATTGTGGCCATCCTTCAATAATTACCTTCATGTATTTAATACAGGCCCCATAATCTTCATGAGTAGTTGCTGACCCCACTCTGTGCTTGCTCCCTAATGGCCCAAAATAATCTCTCTGTCTCTCTGTCTCTGTCTTTCTGTCTCTATCTCTGTCTCTCTCTCTCTCATACAGCTCTTTTTCCCTTACTTCCTCAATTCCCTCCTTCAGCCCAATCCTCCATCCTTCCCAGCTTCTCTTCCCTCCTGTCCCTTCCTTCCCTTTCCTCTTTCCTTTCTTCCTTTTTTCTTTTTCTTTTTATTAAGACAGTTTCATATTGTACAGGTTGGCCTGTACCTACGTTGCCTGGGCTAGTCTCAAGTTCACAGCAATCCTTCTGTCTCAGGGTTTGGGTGCTGGGATTGTAGGCATGGCCCACCATGCTTCCCCCTCCCCCACCTTCCACATTGAAAAGTTGTCAATCAAGTGCAATGAAAGGACTGTCTCAAGAGTGTCTGGGAGCTAGAGGCCATGTGCTAAGATTCTGGCTGGGATAACAGAGTGGGGCTGTGAAGATGTGGGAGGAGGGACCTGAAGCCAAGCCAGGCAGGGGTTTGCCCTTTCTGCACAGCATAGGACAAAATACAGGAAAGCTGGCTCCCAGGCAGGAGCTGCAGAGCTGTGGCCTTTGGAATGGAATGGAAGGAAACTCAATTTTCCTCATGTCCAGCCACTGTTATCTTGAGATACCCCATTCTCACCTGAGCCTAAGCTGCCTAATAATCAGGCCAACGCTGTTGTTCCCCACAGCAAGGACAGTGCAGACTTCGGAAACTGCAATTCTCATCCTGATCTTTCTCTTGTTGCGCAACCATTGTAGGCCACAGACAATGGCTAATGTATTATTAACTCACTGGGAGACTTAGCATCACACAGGTGGCCTGTGGGCCCACAGGCATGCATTAATAATAAGTAGCTTTCTTCTTTTGTTGCTTGCTCACATGATGATGATATAAGTTTGGTTTTGTTTTGTTTGTTTTTTTCCTGGAAAATTTGTGAGTATGTTGAAGTAAACTTACAATAAGGATTTCTTATGTTCAAACCAACTTAACAATTATACACCACATGAGGGTGGTTTTAGGTTTCAATCCAGAGGGCTTCAGCATGAGGGTCACTATAATAACGATATACAAACTCAAAACATCATACTGTCATATAAACAAAAACTAAATGCAGGCCTAGCCGGAGTTTTACTTTAATTAAACTATGAAATGATGAAAAGTGAACCCTACAGAGCAGACTGAAGATTGCAGACAGACCAAAAACCAAAGAAACACACTTCAGTGGCAAATTTGACCAGTTCATAAATGTCCATACATGCCCAGTTTCCCTTTTGATGTAAATGGCTAAAATTTCTGGGAATGTTTATCTTTAAATGTTTTTTAAGCTCGGCATGGTAGCACATGTCTTTAATCCCAGCACTCAAGGAGGCAGAGGCAGGTGGATTGTTGTGAGTTCAAGCCCATACTCATGTACAAAGTAAGTCCAGGACAGCCAAGGCTACACAGAGAAACCCTGTCTCACATACATATACATATACATATACATATACATATACATATACATATACATATACGTGCATATATATGCACCTATGCACATAAAAGTAAATAAATTTTAAATTTTTAAAGATTTATTTATCTTATTGTTTTATGTACACATGTATTTTGCTTGGAGGTATCTCTCTCTCTCTCCCTCTCTCTCTGTGTGTGTGTGTGCGCACTCACACCATGTGTGTGCCTGATATCTGTGGAGGTCAGATTCCCTTAGACTAGAGTTACAGACAGTTGTGAGCTGCTATGAAGATGCTGGGAATGGAACCTGGCTTTCCTGCAAAGCAACAGAAGTTCTTAAACACTGAGCCAACTCTACTGCCCATAAATAAATGTTTACAAATTGCACTCACTGTACCCTGCACCATTCCAGTGGGCGTCACTCTTAAGAAATTTTAAACACAAATGCATATTAACTTCTAATTTGGGACCCTACCACCTCACCCCATAGCTAGAACACTGAACTACAATAATGAATAACTTTACTACAATAATGAACAAAACTGTCAAGAATGATGCTGGGTTTGTTTGTTTGTTTGTTTGTTTGTTTGTTTTATCATGTGTTGAGGTGCGTGTGTGTCTGGGTACTTGTGCATGCTGGGCAAACATTCTACCACTGAGCTATATGCCAACCTCTTTTCTTTTCTTTTCTTTTCTTTTCTTTTCTTTTTTGAGGCAGGATATCACTAAGTTAAGCAAGTTCAACCTGAACTCGTTTGTTACCCAGGAAGGCTTTGAACTCTTGAGTATCTGGGATTACAAACCAGTTCTTCTAGGTCTAGGTTTACTTGTAATTTTAGAAGGAAATCATCTTTTAATCTGTGCTGCAGAGGCCAGGTGCTTTTTCTGTGCCTGTTGAGGTCACCGTGTTGTTTTGCCTTTGATTTGGAGGCGGCGATGTACGGTTTGTTTCTGAATGTTCAACCGTCCTTGCATTCTTGAGATAAATCCCGCCAGCTCAGGGTTGTGTGGTCCTTTCCTATGGTCCTTTTACAGGCTTGCTAGTATTTTGCTCCAGTAAATTGGATAATTTGTATAAACAAGGTTGCCCTGATAGGATTTTGTGTTCACACTTATTATAGACATTAGTTGGCGCTTTTCTTCCCCTTGAGCAATAGTGTTTGCCTAGTCTTGGTGTCAGGATGGCACTGACTTCATGAAGGAGTTGGGCTGCGTGCATGAAGGCTGGATGTTAGTTCATGTCTTGTTGGTTCTCCAGTGAAGCCAGGCGGACCTGGGCTTCTTTGTAGAGAGGGGTTAGTAGTGACTAAACTGTTTATTAGTTAGAGTTTATGTTATACAGATTTCCTATCTTTTTTGTTTTTAGTTCCTTTTAGGAGTTCCTGTTTTTGAGGTTTTGGCCATTTCATCCAAATTATCTTCTTTCTTCACTTCAAATCACTTCTGTTCCCACAGGGTGGGACTTCAGGATGGCCGCCCATTCTCAGCTCAGCCTTTTTTTTCTTCTTTCCTTCCTACCAGAGACTGCTGATCTGGGTGGCTCCTGGCCTCAGCTTTTCTCTTCAGAGCCCTGCTCCTTAGACTGTGTTCTGGCCCCACAAAGTCACCCAAGCACAGGGCTCTGCTACATCTGACCTCGTTAGAGTCCTCAGTTCATGCCTGAGGGTCACTTTTAGGGTCCCTTGTTCCTAGGCCATTAAGTGTCCCTGTCCTAACCTCTGTTATCCAGCCAGATGCAGGCTCGAGGCAGCTGATAAGCCTTCCTACTTGCTTATATCTTGGGGCCCAGGAATCCCCTTGCCTTGTCTCTTTGTTGTCATGTAGATTTTTGAGGCAAATTATTTCACTTTTTACCTCTGCTTTCAGTCAAATGTGACATATGAAAACGAGATGGTGGTAAGAAATGCCTAGCGCATGGCAGGGGATGTGGCTCAGTTGGCAGTGCCTGTGTAGCACATGCAAAGCCATGATGGCTCCCAGCAACATGTAAACTTGCTGCATGCTTGTCATCCCGGAGCTCCGAGCTCCGGAGGTCAAGGTGTGAGGATCAGAGAATTGCAGTCCTCCCATGCTACGTTCAATGCTGGCCTGGGCTACATAAAACCTCTTCTCAGAATAAACACCAAGCACACACAACTTTACTAGGTTCTCCTTTAATCTGTAATTGTGCAGTGACAGGAATGCACAATAAAACTCCCTCCTTAATTTATAAGTTAAATTTGAGCAGAGGTGCTTTCGACACAACTGAAAAGTAAAGTATATACAAATACAAAATGTGGTTGGATTTTAAAGAAAACACAAAAAACTACGAAATCTACTGGCCATAGCTAGCACTCAGGTGTTTTTCTGGAATAATCTGAGAAAATATTAATCACTTACGTGTTTAACTTTAAGGTATAAAAAGTAGAGACCAAAGTTTCAAACTGGAACTGGAACTGTTTAACCCTGGCAGACTAATGTGTAGGAGCTGGTCACACTGGTTTGGCACAGGCTAGTGACTGTCTCTTTGGTCCAGCTTACACTGAGCAGCAGGCAGTAACGGGAAGTTGTTCTAATGGCTGCCCAGGAACCCAAGGCTGCATCACAGTCATCCTTGTAACAGTACGGATCAGCCCTGCTTCTGCATCTTACAGCCTCAGTCTCAGAGAGGATACAAATGAAGAAATTACTGTTCCAAAGGCGCCCTACTGCACTAATAACTCATATTAACTGAAATCATATGCAATTTTGTGGTTTGCTGGAATAAAAGGAGGAAATAAGTAGTTTTCCTTGATCAATTTTCTTTTTGAAAACTTATTTTTATTTTTTCTTTCTCTTTCTTTCTGTCTTTCTTTTTTCTTTCTTCTTCCTCCTCCTCTTCCTTCTCCTCCTCCTCTTCTTCTTTTTGAGACAAAGAGTCTCACTGTGTAGCCCAAGGCCTGGGACTCACAACATAGCCCAGGGAGGTGCCTAAGTCTTGAGTTTATAGATGGGAGCCACTATATCCATCATTCTCTCTCTCTCATTCTTTTAGCAAGATCTCACTATATATCATCGCTAGCCTAGAACTTACCCAATAGACTAGACCGGCTTCAGCCTCCTGCCTCAGCCTCCCAGCTCTTGGGATTAGAAGATTCTCTGTATCTTCTTGCACAGTGCCTGCATTCCTTCCTTCCTTCCTTCCTTCCTCCCTCCCTCCCTTCCCCCTCCCTCCCTCCTTCCTTCCTTCCTTCCTTCCTTCCTTCCTTCCTTCCTTCTTTTCTTCCTCCCTCCCTCCCCCCACCTCCATCCCTACCTCCCTCCTTCCTTCCTCCTCTGGCAGGGTTCCACTCTAGCTTTGGTAGACCAGGCAGCCTCCAGTTTACTGTGATTTTCCTATCTCACGTGTCTCACATGTATTCACAGGTGTGTGTCTTCAGTCCTGCCTTGGTCAAATTTCTTTTTTCTTTCTTTCTTTGTTTTTGTTTGTTTGTTTTGTTTTGTTTGATTTTGGTTTGGTTTGGTTTGGGTTTTCGAGGGTTTTACACAGGGTTTCTCTGTGTAAACTTAGCTGTCCCGGACTCACTTTGTAGACTAGGCTGGCCTCGAACTCACAGAGATCCTCCTCTGCCTTCCAGAGTTCTGGGATTACAGGCATGCACCACCACCCCTCGCAATGATACCTTTCTTGAGCTCAATTCACCACCATCTCCCCTTCCTCTAAGAAACCATTTTTCTTAAGAGAAGCTATTTTTTTTAAAATTATTTTGCTTTCTGCTTAGAAGTGTTTTGCCTGCGTGTATGTGTGCACACTATAAGCATTCTTGGTGCCTGCAGAGTTCAGAAGAGGATGTTGGATCCCTTGGAACTGGAGTTATGGAGTTCAGGCTACCCAGGCTCAGCCTTCGACCATTCCAGGCTGTGGCTCCTACATGCAGCTACACTGAGCAGGCTTCACTGGCTTAACCTGGCAGAGATGGTCTGCACAAACCACTGGATAATCATGGCGGGAGCAAAGATAAGGGAAAAACAGGAGATGGTGTGTGACCCTGTGTGTGGGCAGTATGGACCCTCAGGCTAGCACAGCCGGGATCAGCCTCCTGTGGCAGGGTGTGTGTTGTATTGTGTGTGTTGTGTGTATGTGGGGGTGTGTGTGCTGTGTTTGTGTTATGTGTGTGAGCTGTGTGGTGTGTATGGTGTGTATGGTGTGTGTGTGCTGTTGAGACCCACACAGCAGTCCTTGTAACTGATGTCTCATGGGACTGGGCAGTCAGGGAAGATGACATGGAGATCACTAGACAGGATGGTGTAAACAGTAGAGAGAACAGATGTGGAGCTGGGGGGCGGGGTGTTGTGTGTGACCCACCTTCCAGCAGCAGAAACAGAACCACCCACCGAAATGACGATGCAGCTCCGCTCTGCCTGGCACAGGTGTTTGCAGTCACGTTCGGACCAAACAGCTGGACAGCGCCCACATCAGCCTGTTTCCACGTGTAAACTGTGTTGTCTTGCACTGGGGAGTCCCGTCCTACATGGGGTGCAACACCCCTTCATACTTCCTCTTGTCTTCTCCTCCCCTCCCCCATACAGCTGACAATTTTCACTCTATTTCCTGTACCTGACTTTAAACAATTTCCTACAAAGCCATCAGAGGAAAAGCCACCGACTGAGGAAAAACAGGGAAAAAAGCCTGGAAGGTTATGTTTTAAAACTTCATTCGTCATTCTAAAGTGTGGAAATCAGCGGCGTTTGCAAATGTACTGTCTTGAGCTGCTTGCTGGTTGTAAATGATTACACACGCACACAGAGCTGGGTGCTCTTGTCACACAAACACCAGTAAGGCAAGAGCGGGGTCGTGTGGTGTGTGGATTCCACCCACTAACGAATACTCCATGAAGCGATGGCTGCTAAAATTACCATGGATGGCAGCAGGGCTTGAAGCCTAACCCATATAAGCCAACGGCAGGAATTCAGTGTGATCTAAAGCCGTCAGTTACGGTGTCAGAAGAGCACCAGCATGCCGAGAAGGATGCTGGTTGGAGCACTTCCTCATGCTGGCTTAACCTAGCAGCCCCTGACGCATGGTTGGAGCAAATGAGGGAGGGAGGTCCTAAGGGCCAAATAAGGAGGGCCTCTCAGTCCTGGGCAGGCAGACCCCGGGGTGTGAGGCTTCTCTTTGCTCCTCTGCACCCCCCCCCCGTAACAACACCTGGGTCCTAGAAAGTAAACTGAGTCTCTGTCCCAGGAGAGAGCTTTCAGGGAGGAGAGTGGAATGAACACAAGTTGTCATATGTGAGGACTGGCAGGTCCCAGGGAGGACTCTGAGGGCCCCTCCTTCCCAACGAGAAACCTCCCTTGCTCCCTTCTCTATGTAACAAGAGGCTTCTACCACCAAGACTGACGGGTTCTATGGTGACGTGCTTTTCAAAACCCTCAGTCCATGGGAGGCCTGGGTAAATGCCACCTTGAAAATGCTCACTGCAGTTGAGCCTAAGGAAGGTGACCTCCTCATCGGATCTAGCCTTCAGGGACCATAGCTAAGGATCCTGTGATGGAGAAAACAGTGCTGGAGAAGCCTAGGAGATCACGTTCTGTACCCTGTTGTTCAGGGCCAACAGTTCCATGTCTAGATTAGTGTGGATTTGCTTCCCTAGCAAGGAGGTCACTGCAGCTGGATCCGGAACTGGAGTGAGGGTGGGGAAGGAGTGACCATGACAAAAGTAAGGGCAAGACCCAGAGCAAGTATGTTTCCTTAGAGGATTCCACTATCACAACCAACAGTGGCTAGGCAGGGTGTGGGGCCAGTATTGGTTCAGGGCACCCCAAGACCAAGTTCTCAGCAAGAGGAGATTTATTTGCCCCAGAGGGACAAAGGGCATGGAATAAGAGACAAACACAGGAGATAGAGAAGAGGGAGAAGGGAAAGGAACAAAGGGGAGGTTGAAGGGATATTTGCACAGATTAACAAAGAACTGCCTCTGGATAGAGAGGAGACAGACATGGCCCATAGGCAAATCGAGGTTTATAAAAGGGAAAGAGAGAAACACCCCCAACCTCCCCAGCCCCATGTTAGAGTGACTTGGTTTATTTTGATTGGGCATGTTAATTAGGGTAGCCCAAGAGGGGCTTTGACTGCTGGATTTTGGTAGTCAGCCTCAGGAGGAGGAGGTGGCCAAATAAGGGAATAGACCTTAGTAGCTAGCTTTAGGACTGTAATCTAATGGTTTTTAGCAAGGCAGAGGGAATAGGGGAGAAGGGCAAGGCCTGCCAAAGCCAAGTTGCCATGCTCAAGCTGGCTAGAGCCCTTCACAGGAGACAGTAAGTGTTGTAGGTGACGATTAATATTTACTATTGGTTTATCTTCTAGTAAAGCTTGCTGTTAATCTTAAACAGCTGTATAACCAAATCACCACACAGAGACTGGGTTTTTAGTTAACCTAGAACACAATGCTGGGCAATATTTACTCCCTCCTAAACCTCCAAGCCCTCAGTTTCCTAACATTTAGATTTCCCACATTATACTTGCTTTTTGTGAACTCTTAGGTCTGGTTCATGCTCCACGTCCTCCAAGATCTCTCCTCCAGCTCTGCTCTCCTCACTCTCCTCTCACCCCTTCTCCTCCCACTCATCTCCTCCTACTCATCTCCTGCCTTTGGGCTCCTCCCCTCTTTCCTGTCCTCTGGCTCCTCCCTGCTCAACATTGTGTCTAGTTGCTTTATTTTGTTTCTGTTTACACAAGAGTTGAGACAGGATGCTTAGAATGAGTATCACATGCAATATCCGATTGAAACCAGAGAGTTGGGGGTAGGGGGGAGAAATCAACATTTGAATGAACAAGGGTAAATTGTATACATTAAAAAAAAACAACACATTATACCAACAAGTAAGCATTCATGGGTCAGTAGCAAAGCACAGACTTTAAAGTCCTGGAAACTGGGATACAGCGGGTGTTGGTAGAAACCCAAGTATAACACTTACATAATGTACACCAACAAATATAAGAACAGTCCTGTTCTCCAGGGATACGGCCGGTAACCCTTCCCCTTATGTACAACATCACCTAAGAACAAGTCCAGCATTTCTTACTGTAAATGGTGTAGAACTTTTGTTTGATCTCATGAAAATGCTTTTGCTAAATACACATATTTTCCCTGGGGTTGGCACCATCTAGAAATATTACTCCCTCACAGTCTCAGGATGGAGCCTTGAAAGCAGTGCACAGACTGTCCAGCTCACAGTGCTTGATTCCTTTAGGCTAGGGTTTTGTCATCAAGTTTTTTTCATGCTATAGCTTTAATGACCTGTGACGCTAGACTGAGCACTTCCTCGGTTCTTTGTGAGATGAGATGCTGTTCAGAGAACAGAGTGATGGACAAGCAAGCCTGCTGTTCCTTCCCTCTACCCTCTGTAGGACAGTGTGATTGTTCATCTTCATGGTCAACTTGTTTGGGTTTAAAATTGCCATGGAAACACCTCTGGATGTGTCTAGTTAATTGAGAGAGAATACCCACCCTGAAAGCAGGCAGCACTCTTGCTGGGGCCCAGGACTGAATAAAAAGGAGGTAGTGAGCTGAGCACCAGTGTCTTAGTCAGGGTGGCTAAGACTGCTGTAAGGAAACACCATGACCAAAACCAACTTGGGGTGGGAGAGTTTATTTCATTGACAGTTCCACACAACAGTTCACCATCAGAAGCAGGGAAGGCAGGAGCCTGGAGGCAGGAGCTGACACAGAGACCATGGAGGGGTGCTGCTTACTGACTTGCTCCTCATGGTTTGTTTGGCCTGCTTTCTTATAGAACCCAGGGCCACCAGCCCAGGGATGGCACCATATATAAGTATATGTATGTAAGTATATGCGTTCGGTCAGCAATGAGGAAAGTAGCTAAAACAGTGACCCAGGAGACAAACCACAGAGCCTGAAAGGGACACAGTGGAATTGGCAGGGCAATGGACAGCCTTCCTTCTGGGTGAGGTTGCACATTTTCATCCTTCTCTTCTCACATCAGCTATGCAAAGCCTTCAGCTTTTCCATGTCAACACAGAACACTGATAAGTCACAGGCTCCACTGAGGAACACCCAGGAAGGAGATCAGAAAGTATGTCCGGCAAATGTAAAGAATTTTAATTAATGCACAGGGAATGGTCATAAATCTCTAAACTGTTCAAGTCAACAGCATTCTGAGGTCAGCATCCTTACTAAGTTGAGGACAACCACAGTGCTTTTGCTTTCAGAATGAAAATGGGCTGACAAATGGAATGGACATTTCAGTTCTGCTTGGCATCTTCAGTTTTTACAAGTTAACTAAAAATTAAAACCTCAAGAGTCAGAGGAGATAAGTAAAGTGAATAAGTAAGTAAAGTGTTTACCTTGCAAGCAGATGACTTAAGTTTGATCCCCAGAAGCTACATGAAGAAGGAGGGGAAAAGGAGAAGGAGGAGGAGAGTGTGGTAGTACACACTCATGATCTTAGTGCTGTGGAGTCGGAGACAGGAGCATCCCTGGGACTCTCTAGCCAGGCACCCTAGCCAAGTTGGCAAGACCCAGGTCCCAGTGAGAGACCTTACCTCAAAAAACAAGGTGAATAGCTTCTGATGAACGACACCCAAGGTTGACCTCTGGTCTCTATATGCAGCTCATCGGCACATTCACTCACTCACACACACAGTCATACATTCAGGTTAGCCATGGTCCTACACACTGGTAATCAGTGAGCTACCAAGTCTGAGTTACAAGTGAGTTACAGTGAGTTACAAGCTTGAGTCCAGCCTGTGAGATGTTCTCAGTGGTAGAGCACTGGCCTAGGATGTGTATGGCCCCAGGTTGGATCCTCAGTGCCATAGCAAAAGACAAACAATTCAAGATAGAAAATTATGCAGTTAGACTCAGTCACAGTTATACGCCTGACTCAGTGTGACCCAATCCTCATCAGTGTCTTAACTTAGAATGCATTTATCATCATTGTTGTTATCATGCCTGTATGATACGGGGATGAGGAGCATGCATGTATCATGGCACACATGTCGAGGCCAGAGGACAACTTCGTAGAGTTGGTTCTCTCTTCCTACTTTTGCTTGGGCTCTGGGTACTGAACTCAGATCTCTAGACTTTTGTAGCATATGTTTTTACTCATGGAACCATTTTGCTGGCCCTTGAATCAATGCAGTCAATGAAAATGTTCCATTTTTTTCCCCTAGAGAGTTTGAAAGACTAATTCATAGTATATGGTCAATAAAAGATTATGCAATCTGCAGCACTGACACAGTTCATCTGTGGACAGAGCATGCAGTCTCTGCAGGGAGCCTGGCCTTCATCCCACAGCAGAGGCAACTTATCTTCAGACCTTCTGGGCTATTTTTTGATTCATCTTCATAGTAAAAATAACCCACATTTACCCAAGACTGCAAAAATCATTAGATAGCAAGAAATAGAAAATAAGAAAACCAATTTATACTGCCAGATAAAAGGAATGATGAACCAAAAAGAATTTGTTCCTATTTAAATACAGACACGCCCTGAAGCTGAGCCTTTTATGAATCTGCACCTATTTTAAACGTGGGTGTGTACAGAAACTGAGTTTTTATCCCAAAGGTCCATGAAGAAGAACAAAAAGAAGTGTATGCTGTGTCATTGGTATGTGGGGTGGAGCTCAGCCAGATGCCTGTGCAGCAGCAGCAGCAGCAGCAGCAGCAGCAGCAGCAGCAGCAGCTCCTTGACGTGTTCTTGCATAGTGGCCCACCTGTGTTGCGCTGCCTGTGGCTTTGTCCTGTGCAGAAGCAGCCCAGCAAGCCTGAGACCCCGGAGCCCAGGGGTATGTTGAGCAAGGAGGCACAGCCTGGCTCTATGGAGATACCGCTTCATGTCATTTTCAGTTGTATTCTTGAAGCCTTGTGTTTTGGTCCAGTATTTCCTCAGTATGCTCCCTTTCCTCCCTTTTAGAATGGTCATATACTCTATGCCACTGTATGTTGGAAGCATTAATTTGCTTTTTGATTATACAGGGAGGTAACCGTAAAGAGATTGCTTTGAGTCTCAGAAGAGACTTTGAGCTTTATTTAGACTTTTCAACACTCTTGAGACAAATGACTGTGGAGACTTTTGAAGTTGGATTCGTTATCTTTTGCATCTTAAGATAACTATAAGCCTTTAGGGGCCATGGAATGGAATGTGGCCATTTGAGTGAGAGAGGTTTCAAAAGTCCAAGCTAGGCCAGGTCTCTCTCTCTCTCTCTCTTTCTGTTTGTCTCCAACTTGTGACCTAGATGTGAGTTCTCAGCTACTTGTCCAGCACCATGCCTGCCTGCTATCTGCTGTCATGTTTCCTGCCATGATGGTCATGGACTCACCCTCTGAACCTGTAAGCCAGCCCCCAATTAAACTGGGAGAGCTGGTAGGAAATAATCCATAGCTAGCGTTTTGCTGAAAGCTGTGTTCTTGTGGTTAGAACTGAAAAGAATTCAGATGGACATAAAGTGAAGGTTAACGCTTCCTCTTTCCATTGCTTGCTTCTCCCATGTCCCTCATCTCACACTCTGTGTTCCTTTTGTTGACATAATGCCCTCTAACTGTTTTTCCCCCTAAAGGAAACATCCTAGACAATTTCTGTATGTAGACCTACATCTTGTTTGTTTTTTCTAAAGTAGAGATATTGAAGATTGCTCAATAGCTAAGTCCTGTTTATTTCTTCAGTCTCCTTGAAATAGACATTTTGTTGTATTCTTTTTTCTTGTTTTATAAACCTCTGTGGCCAGTTGAGGGTAAATTATAAGTAGAATCTTTAAGACTGTGCTTTTAAAATTTTTTTAAATAAAATGTATGGCTATTTTTCCTGTATGCATGTCTGTGCACCACTTGTGTGCCTAGTGACTGAAGCAGTCAGGAAAGGGTGTTGGATCTCATGGAACGGGAGTTACTGGTTGTGAGCTGCCATGTGGGTGCTGGGAACAGAACCTGGCTCCTCTGCAAGAGCAGCCAGTGCTCTTAGCTGTTGAGCCATCTCTCCAGCCATGAGTGCGCTTTTCAAACTTTGATTCTTCTTGTTGAATTTCTCCCCATGATGACAAAACACTTTATATTCCCACTAGTGGTATGTGTCATGTCTCCTCAGGCTCCCAAGGAGGGAGGTTAGATTTGACAGGTTCAACTCAGGGTGAAATTACTCAATTGTAACTATCCATTCTGTCTCTTATCAGCTCTGAGCTGCTTGTTCAGCTGCTATTGCTCCTGTGGTTTTGTTTTTATTTTTTTATTTTTTGCATTCATTAATTGGCCTCTTGCTGTGTGCTGCAAGCATTTTTCTATTTTACCGGGGTTCTGTGATCAAATCCATCTCTCTTTTCCCTTTATGGTTTCTGGATTAAATCATCCTGGAAACATCTTCCTCGGTGCAGAATGACGGAACCTTTCTGACATTTTTATGTTCTGCTTTTACAATTTGGCTCCATCTTGCATTTGTTTGGACACAGAGTGGTCTGATGTCCTGAGACCAGAGAACCCAGATCCTTCTTCATGGCTTTAAATAGCAGTTGTGTTATGCACTGACTCATGTGTTTGGGGTGTTTTTGGACTCTCACCCCTCAATCCAAGTGCCTGTTCCTCCACCAATATCAAACCATTTCTCTTGCCGCAACTTGTGCTGCTTTAACCTGTATTCTTGGCTGAGTTTGCTCTTCCTAACAGAATGTTAGTAAGTAGCTGACCCACCTTCTGTGTTGTGGCAAAGCCATTTGGCAGTGCTGCCTGCACAGGAAGGAGCCGAGGGGTGCTCTGCCTTCTATGGAGCCGCCTGCTCTACACCTTGGAGCCTAGTCCTGGTCAGTGGGAGAAGTCCACCAGCTCCTGTGAGGTCTCTCCTGCCCTCATTCTCCAAACAGTTCTCTCCAAGAAACTCATTCTCAAGGACTTGACCAATGTCATGTGCCATTAGCACAGGTAAAAGACAAACAAAACAAAGCAAAAAATAAAAACAATTTCAATTATATGCTTTAATATCAATACCTCCCGGACAGAAGCAGTCTGAGGTATTGTAGAAGCATGTGTTGTTTGCTCTAAACCAAATTATTCTTACTTTTCACCCCAAAAAAAAAGCAAGGTCAGGGAGATTCAATGATGTCCAGATAGTTCTGGTCCCAACTGGAATTCATGCAATGCTTTCTGCTCAACAAGCAATAGTACAAATAAAAGAGTAATGCCAGGTCCAATTTTTAGATGCATTTTAGGTAGTAAAAGTGCCTAATTAAGCACTGTAGAGACCCAGCCCACTCCTCCTGATTTCCGGGCCCTCTCTTATGAGGTGTACAGAGCAGGAGGCCCGTCACAACCTTTACCAGCACAGCAAGCCAAGCACCACACCAGTGGGCAGCTCTGAGATGACATTGTTTATAGGACGGTATCTGCCCTCCTCCCATGCTAAATGACACTCTTCACATCTGGAAGGATCCTAACATATATGCACGTGCTAGACGACAATCTTCATGTATGACAGCCCCCCCCACACACACACACAGTCGAGATTAAGGACAGAAATATCTCCTGCCACTCTTTTTCAGTTCTTGGAATACTCTGCATTTGTAGGTCTCAAGAACTTATATGATTTTAGAACGTCTCTTTTCCCTTTTATTTTGGTAAATTTTCTTCCCCATTTCCTCAGTAAAACTTGGTAAGTCTCTTGGCTAGGACAAGATGCATTATTCATAAGTTGGTTAAAGGGAAAAAAAATTAAGCTCTCCATTTTCTCTAGAATTTCTTCTTAGAGTACAGAGTTCCTTGTGGTCTCAGGCTGAGGAGATACGCTCATGAATAAGACATGACTACCAGGAGCCATTTCCACATTCGCTTTGTTCAGACTCTCTTTCCACAGTTGTGCTTTTCCTGTGCACCATGCGGCTCCAGAGTTCAGCAAACAGGACAGCTTTGCAGCTGAAGAGGTTGCAGGACCACAACCCCCATAGGCTGGTACCTTCCAACTGGAATTCACACAATGCTTTCAATCGCAAAATAGAAAAATCGCATTATTCTCAAGTGTCTCTAAGCTGTGTGGGCTTGGCAAGAGTTAAACATCAGAACTGCCTGAAGTGCTGTGTGGTAGTTTAGGTACAATGTCCTCTTTTATATAGATCCTGAAGATTCCCAAGCAGCTTACAACTGTTAGCACCCAGCACTCGAGCGCAGAGGAGGCACAGGGCTCACCAAGAGCCAGGCCTTACACCTCAGCCCACTACCTCCATCTTTCAAACAGGTTTATAGGCTTATGGGAAGGGTGTGTGTGTACATTCGAAGGCTTTTGCAAGCTGTGGACCAGGCAATGAGAACATAGCTTCTCACCCAAGGCACTCTGAGACATGTTCCTGTTATTTTGAATTCCAAACCTTTCGATTTGTGGGACAGGCTATGCCTGGAGAAGTTCTGTGGCTGGGCCGCTTCTGTGTCCTTCATCTGGTCCAACACTAAACCCCGAGCTTCCGGGGCTCCACTGAAGACATTCACGAAGGAGCCCCACCTCTCTGGCCCTCAGGTGATAGAAGAAAAGGACAAGGCTACAGGTTTCATATAAAGAGGACAGAGAGGTAATCATGAAGCTAAAGTCCTTTGTTTAGAAATCAAGGCTTTGTTTGGGGACAGTCCTCAGCCCCCTACTTAGTGGACCTTCATGGTCGTGGCACAAAACAGAGATCTTTGGCCAGAGGACAGAATCTAGGGAACTCTCTGTTCTAACGCAAGTGTTCAGGTGACCACATGGCCCTCTTGTACCTCTGTACATGAAGCTCCCCTTCTTTGCTGCTCACATAGAGACAGGGGTTGATAACCAGGCTTCTCTACAGATGGGACACCTGCAGCCAGGGACTGTGAGCAGTGCCTCAAGTCACAAAGCACAGTCTTGGGAGGCGCCAGCAGCCAGAGCATTTTACCAGGCCTGGAATGGAAAAGTTGGGGAGTGGAAGCTAAGCCATCATGAATGGGCACAGAGGTATCATGGTGGTCACAGGGTATTGGTGGGGCTTTGGTTGAGTGGGCACAGAAAATGAGCAGAGACAGAGCTGTCATAACAATGGGGATAAGGCAGAGGCTCCATGGAGACACTGGTGAGGGCTGGGACAAGGCAAAATGGATGTATGTGTGTTTGCATATATGGATGTATCCATGGATGGACAGCTGGGTGTGTGAATGTGTGGATGGATGGGTGTATGAGTATGTGAATGAATGGATAGATGGATGGTTGTGTAGATGGATGGATGGATTGATAAATGTATAGATGGTTGGATGTGTGGGTATATGGATGGATGGATGAATTGATGGGTGTTTGTATGGACTGATGAATGTATAGATGGATGGATGTGTGGATGGGTAGATGAACAGATAGATGACAAATTGCTGCTTTCCTTGCTCTTCTGGCCTAATGTCTACAGCTCAAACCCCTACTCCTGTTCCCATGCTCCTTTTGTTTGCCTAAGCTATCTGAGAGTAATCTCAGGCACACAGGATGCAGTGCCTTTTATTGAGTGTGTTAAGATCCTGGGAAGTCCCACAAAGGAAGGTGGGCTTTTAGCCCAGATCCCAGCCCTAGGTAGAGCTGTCCTAAGGACTTGTGCTGCTGTGGGCCAGCTAGGAAGCTAGATCTGGGAAAGGGGCTGGCCTCTCCCACAGGAGAGAATGGAGAAGCTGCTGTTTCTTTGTATTTGCTGAGGCAATAAAACTAAAGCATGGCTGAATAACCAGGGCTTTCCTGTTGGCAAAGCCCTCAGTGAGATCATTTTCACCAGCTCAGCTGTGCAATTGGAAATGTGATCAGGCTTGAAGAACCGAGCAAGAGAAAAACAGACTCTGCTCAGATATCCTGAGACATCTTCCCTTCTTCCCTGAGCTCAGGGTTGGTTATGAAATGAATCACCTATCTGGGATTTGATCTTAAGAACCCAGAGCTGCCCAGAGAACGTGCCCACAGGTGTGAATTATGGGCTATATGGAGAGTCACTTTTGCAATGGAAAGAAGCCCTGGAAATGCATCCAGACCTCCAAGTTTTGGTGCTGGTAGTGTAGCAGAATACTGCCTATGGGGTCATGGCCCAGTTCTGCCAGCTAAGGAGTTAAAAGTCAGGAAGAATGTCCAGCATAACAAGGTCTCCTCTGGGAGCTTCCCAAGCACAGCAGACAGAATCAGCTGGCAAAGAGAGTCTCTTTTTAGGGACGAGGAAGCACTGACACACAGTCAGGCATGCACAATGAAAGCCCCTCTGACGAGGAGGGGTACCAGGGAGCTGATGTTGGGTCTCTGAGTGCTGATGGTTTGAGGGTCTTTGGGGGTTTTTCCCCCCCAATTTAGGACCGATCAGTTTGAACGAAGGCAAGGAGACTGAGAGGCCCACAAATTTGGGCAAAGACATGTCCTGATCTGGCCTGGCATGGTCCACAGGCATGGGGCCCTACTAACAGGAGAAAAATGCCCTTAGGCCTTTGTCTCTAGTCAGAAGTATGAGGAGGAAACTGAAAGTTGGCTATCTTTATTATTGATTTGTGTTTCCTTTACCTACCTATCTGCCTATCAGGGATCTGTCTAAATCCTAATCCCTCAATGAGGCCTTCTCATCAAGGAAAGAGGTTCAGCATTACTGTGGCCAAGTAATGCTAAAGCCTTGATGAGTTAGTGCAAAGTCCCACATAACCAGCCACACCCAGTAATCCCCCCTCCCATCCTTGCAGGCACATAGGTTGTGGTGGTGGGGACCTGCCTGACTTGGCTAATCTGGGATATTAGGCTCATGGTGGGTAGGGGTGAAACTGCCTTAGCCCTGTGTTTGCCCTCCAGACAGCCTTGGTATGGGGCTCTGGCTTCCGTGGCTTCCGTGCTGACTTAGGCATGTAGCAGGCACATGGAGGTAGGTTCTTCTCATCCCCCTAGGCAGTGTCCTGATTAGCCATAAAGAGAGCAGGTGGGGTGGAGCCCCTCTCTGGGCTGTTTTGGTGTTGATGAATAAACAGCGCTGTGAGCGAATCAATTATTAAACGGCCTAGCAGGTCGGTGCCACAGCACCAGTGAGCTTCCCTTTAGTTCTTTCTGGAGTTTGCTTTCAATATTTGATCTACCCTGAACCAGGAGGGCATTAGGAAGTGGATATTCCAGGTCACCACAAGCTGGGGCTTGCCTTACGTGGTCACACTACAGGCAGAGGGCTGGCCTCCATGTGCACTGGGCGTCCGGTGAGCTGTGATTTTCAAAGGCCTACTCCCTGCAGGAAAGAGCAACAGAAGGGACATTTTAACTTTTTCTTTTCCTTCCTGCCTTAAAAAAAAAAAAAAAAAAAGCATAGTGTGGGTTAGTCTGTTTGCAAATTATTCCGTAAGTAAAAATTTACCAGAGTCCCATGGATTAGGGAGAAGGTGGTCATCCCATGAGAGTCTTAGGAGGCCCAAGTGAAGGAGAAACATGTTTCCTTTTTTAGAGTTACCTTTTGCTACAAGGTTGAGTTGGTGGTCTCTGTGGCCACGTCTCTCCTCAGCAGCAAATAATGGGTGAGTGGGGTGGATTACCAGGCCGCAAGCCAGCTACTTCCGGCATAAAAGGTTGTGATGTCACATTTCCACAGGGTTGCTTCTGACATGATTACCCACAACAGTGACATTGAAATGTTGGCACCTGTATGAAGCAGCTTCCTTCTTCTGCTGTGAGGTGTGTCTTGCCAGTGACTCCTGGTCACTGATACCATGCCTTCTTCTTCTGAGACACGCTGGCTTGTGGATGCTCCACTCTGCCTCCATCTTCGAGTGGCCTTCTCTCTGTGATGGGGACTTTATTTCTAAATAGAGTCTCGTCTGCATTGTGAATACATCCTCACCTGTGGCTTCTACAGAGACCCTGTTTCCACATAATGTTACGCTCACAGGTTCAGGTGGACAGTACTCTGGGAGGGACACTGTCTGTTCCTTGTATCTACTAGTCTTCTCACTCTGAGGGCTAGGGACACGACCACAGAGGCCTTAGGGGAGTCAGGGCCACAAGCTCTTAGCAGAGAGAAAAACGTGAAGGTTTCTCCATGGAGCAGAGCATTGAGGGGCTGTGGTCTCTAGGAGAGGCTGAAGGAGTGCCCAGGGCTAGACAGGAAACTAACATTTGTTGGTATCTGCTCTGTTCCTCTCTCCTCCCTGAGTGGCAGGAGAGAGCTACTGGAGTGACCCTCTGCGCAGGGAGCAGAGGCACCTGCCACCAGCATGTGTGCTCAGGAGGCTACTTGGTGGACCCAGGTCCTGCTCCCGCTGTCATGCCTTCCAAGTTGTGCGCCCTTAATGAGATTATGTCTGCCAGGCTTAAACAGGATTACTTCTTAGTGAAGAATATGTTTACATAACGAAAGGCAAATTCCAAACTTTCGGAAAGGTCACAGGAACATTTCGACAACTGGTTAAATCGTGAAGGGCAACTCTCCATAGGCGGTTCCTAAACAGGGCAAAAGAAGGGGACACGGCAGGCGTCCTCATCAGATCCAGCCTCTCTGGAGAAGATCCCTATTGCGATGGGAAGGGAGGCTGTGGGAAAGCTCTGGCTTAGGCAGCGGCTGGCCTGCCTCTTAAGTCCCAGGGCTTTCCGTCCGTGAGTCTTTCCTCTTTCAGTTGTTTTGAAGGTTTAGAGGTGAAAAAGAATGAGGAAGAAGAACCAACAAAAGAAGGAAGATCCCCTTCTGAAAGGGGTGGTTTGTTCTGGGATATTCCTTTCTGCCCAAAGGTAAAAGTTTGCCTTGTGTTGGTCACTGTTCTGGCCCCGCAGGCTGAAGGGCAGTACTGGCTACTCCGCTGTGGTGGAATAAGAAGGCAGCTCTTGCTTAGATAAGGGAAGTGTGCCCAAACCAGCCTTGGGTGGAGGTCAGGCGATACTACCAGTCCTGACCTCCAGAAACAGGTAAATTAATTCACAAACCTCCACCATTTTTAAATCTAACTTGAGTTTTCTCACAGGCCTTCAAGGGGACAGTGAGATGGCTCAGTGGGTAAAGAGCTTGCCACACAAGCCTGGTGATTTGATTTCAACCCCTAGAAGCCACATAAAGTTGGAAGGAGAGAACTGACTCTACAGAGTTATCCTCTGACATGTGCACTGTGGTATGACCCCTGCCTCCTGGCCTTGCCCTCTGCCCCTGCCCCCTATCCCTGACCCCCAGGCACAAACACAATAATAAATTTAAAAATTCTAAACCTTCAGGGTTTTTTTTTTTAATTAAAGCATGCTGCTGTAGTCAGTTCTGGAAATTACTGCCACAGATTATTTCTGGTTCAAGAATGTCTAAGGGAGTAAAACAGGAAAATAGGCAGAGCAGCTGGGCAAACCCAGAATGCTGGCCAGAGTACAGGAAAACTGGCTTGAAGTTTGGGAGAATTTCTAGAAGCCAAGAGACACAGAGATGTAAAGACAACGCATAGCCTTGGTTGGAGTCTGTAAGCAAAGTCTCGGCGGATGGGGCCATCTGAGTTTGAACAGGGCGAGGTGTCTGAAGTGCATTTGAAACACCCTCCTGGGGGTGAAGGGTACATGCAGACGGACAGGTGGATGGTTCCACACCGGAAGCTGATCTTGTGGAGATGCGGGTGGGTACATGGTTGCTCAGTAAGCAACTGTTTCACTGTGTGTGTGTTGTGGGTCACCACAAATTACTGGAGAAAAAGACCAAAGCGACAGATTCAGGGCTGACAAGATGGCTCAGGGGATCTCGAGCTATCATTGAACAACCTGAGTCTAGTTCTTGGGACCCTCGTGATAGAAGGGGAGAACTAACTTTGTGTGTGTTGTCCTCTGACCTCCACATATGCATGTCCCACCCCCACAAACACATGATAGAGAAAAAAGTGTAGTTTTCAAAAGTGACAGGTCTGAGAAAACCATGCTATCCTTGCGCCAGGGTGCAGCTCTGGGACCATCAAGGACACCACCTTTCACAGTGTTTAACCAACACCTATTGTAAAAGCATCAGAGGTCTCCAAGGAAACTACTAGAGCAATTGTTTAAAAGGCCCCCTCTGGCATGTGACAGGGTTTAGGCAGAGGTAAGGCAGGTCCCTGGATACCCATTCAAAAGCACACTCCCCTGCCAGCCCCCCTTTCTTTTCACAGGCTGCTAAGCAGGCTGTGTCTAATCTTGTCTCTCCTGCGTGGCCTGTGATCCCTAGGCAGTCATGGCAGCAGCCATCCTCAGACTCCGCACTGCCTTCCTTACCCTGATGGCATGCTGCCTGCCTTCCCACAGAGCCTGCCCTTCACCTTCAGGCATACCCAGGCTCCTCTTTGAACATGCAGTTTATTGAGCGGCACAGGAAACTTCTACCTCCAGTTTGAACATCTTCTGGTTTCTTGTCTATTTTTAATACCTTGTGCCCACGGGGCACTTTCCTTTGATGCGGTCCGGCACTTTGCATCATCTGATGAATCTTCCCAGAGTGCTGAGTGATGGTGCCGAGGAGCAGAGGCTGTGGAAGAAAATCAACACGGGGAAGGGCTTGTCTGGCTTGTGTGGGCTTCGTGGATCAAGAAAAGTCCATGTTTTTGCTTGCTCTTTCGTTTCCTAAGTGTTACTCTACATACCCAGGACACCAGGAGGCTTCCTCAGCTCAGGGTAATTCCATCTTTCAAGAAAATTAACTTGAAGACTCATCTAGAGCCTTGTCACCAAGAAGAAGTTATGTCCTTACCCCTCTCTGCAGAGGCTGGCAAAGACAGAGCTCATGCTGCGGGACTGGAAGGAGCTGTGCTAAGGGTCTCACCAGGCTGCTCATGGCCCGGGAGGGCCATTCAGTGTGGACCTGGCACCACACAGACCTGCAAGAGCCGGGAGCTCCTGGTACCTCTGCCTCCCCTCTTCCCACAAGGCCTTGCGCTTCATTGCAGTGACAGACCATAACCTGGAACTGTGATCTAAATAAACCCTCTATCCCCTGAACAGATTTCTGTCAAGAGTGTTTTATCACAGGGACAGAAGTGAGACTAAAACAGCCACTGCGCCAGGAAAACACACGTCCCACCTCTTCCTGTAAAGGGCTCCTGGGGAAGGAGGAACTATTTCCCCAGCCAGTTAAGAAAAGAATCCCACAGTTCAGACAAGGAGGATTGCAGAGAGAGGGTGAGATCAATGCACAAAGCCATGTGCTCAGTGTGCTGTGATCCCAGATCTTCCTTGCCGGCTCCATTCATCCTTGTTCCCAGAAGCACATGCAGCCCCTTCTGGTTCCCACACGCTTGCTGTGTCAGCACAACATAAAATGTCATTGGATCAATTCGTTGCCTCTCCAAGGCATGGCCTGTGGATGAGCAGTGGCCTCTATACCTTCGGACACCTGGCTGCAGTCACTTATGTTAAAGTTACCCAATGGGCAAGCGTTAACATTCTCTCTATCCAGAGCTCTTCTCTTCCTCTCTCCGGTGATAAAACTCAAACTAATTTCCTTAGTGTATAAATAGATCAATAAAGCTTTGTATGGTAACTTCTTCCTTCTCTTCTTCATCATCATCATCATCATCATCATCATCATCATCATCATCATTTCTTCTTCTTCCTTGAGATAGAGTCTCGCTGTGTAGTCCTGGCTTGCCTGGAGCTCACAGAGTCACACCTGCCTTTGCTTCCCAAGTGCTGCAATTAAAAGTATGTGCCATCATGTCTAGCACTGTGGCTGTTTCTTACACTGCTAGCTTCAAAGCCTTAGTCCGAGCTGTCTGAGGGGTGCGTTAGGAAACACCCCTCACAGGATCTCATGTTTATGCATGTTTTCTAGAGACACTAACTTCTTTTCATCCCAAGTGGTCCTTTCCAGAATGCCTATATAGCAAACCGCCTCAAAGACAAAAGATGGTGTCTCGTCTGGAGCAAAAAGGCAAACTGGCTTCCTGCCTGTAAACAAATACCAGAATTCCTGTCCTCTGAGAATGTTCACTGAGTGCTAGCATCCAACTGGATCCAGCCGCATCGCTGAGGGGCTTGGGAACAATGATTTGAAAAGGCATGCTCTTTGCCCATCATCTCTGGCCAGGGATAATGGTACCTCCTGCCAGCATCTTAAACTATGGCGGGCCGATGGACTGCTCACACATAGATAGTCTTTCTAACCACAAAGCTCCTGGATCTACATTCATACAACAACATCAAAATAATAGATGAGGGTTGCCAAATGGCTTAGGGTAGAGATATTTGCTGTGCAAACCTGACATGAGCTTATGTAATGGTGGAATAAGAGAAATGATTCTACAAAGTTGTCCTTGGACCTCCACGTGTGTGCTGTGCCGTTCTCAACCGCCCCCCCCCCCCATAGTAACACTTGGAATGGCAGCATGGGGGTGGAGACATTATTCCACAGCTAAGAGCACTGTCTGCTTTTCCAGAGGACTGGGGTTTGATTCCCAGTGCCCATATAGTGGCTTACAGCCATCTGTAACTCCAGTTCTGACTTCCTCCTCTGGCTTTTGAGGGTAGGAGGCCTGCACATAGTACACAGGCATATATTCAGGCAAAACACTCATGTAAAAGCTAAAGTATGGTAGCAAGACCTGACAACATGGTAAAACTTTGCAATTAAATAAGTGAGAAATTGAGTCCAAGGTCACTGTAGAAGGTGTGGTGCCATTTAGTGATGTTAGACACACTTGTTAGGAGTACAAAGGGACACAAAAACACATAAAAGTGCAAGCAAGGCCTCCCCTCAGCCTAAGCTCTTGTCTCTCTTCTGATGCCTAGCTGGGAAGGAAAAGCCTGGCTCTGCCCCTTCTTTGCTCTGTTCCCTCCTTCCCCACAGTCTCCAGAGGCATCCTGTGAAGTCTCCGGCTGCTCTGTGGCCAGTCAAAGGAGAAGCTTGCGCCTCATGCCAGCTGCTTGTCCTCCAGTCCATCCGCATTTCCATCCTCTTCTCTAGGCAATGCATCTCTTTCAGAGAGAGCCCCACCAGGAGCACCACTGAGCTCAGGAGTTTGCTTGTTGCTGAGGTCACGCTGACTGACAGCTGCTTTCCTCTGCACTCAGACTTCATCTCAAAATAAAAGAGACCTAGGTTTTTTTTTTTTTTTAATTATAATTCTGCACTGGCAGCTTGGAGAGTTTGCATAAGTAATCGGAATCCCTGGGCAGGGCTTAGTAGAAACAGTTCTGCAGAGGAGAAAGGAGCCTGCTGGCTAGCCAAGACCAGAAGAGGACCAGTTCAGAAGGTTGGGACATTAAGGGCAAAATGAGGGAATCTCAATGTCTGCTGTGAGTTGCGAATTCTTTCCATCACTGACCGTAAGATCAGGCCAAATGTCAGTGTGCACTGTAAGTGAATAATGAGTAAGGCCTAGATTATGCCTCCTTCACAGAGAGAAGTCCTTCATGTTAGAATCCAGTCATGTTTATCAACCCTGCAGCTTTTCCTCAGCTCTACAAAGTCTGAAAACTGTGTATGGTGGCCCAGAGTTCTGGTAGTTCAGAATAACCAAAATATCCCACATCCCCATTTGTAGATGTTTTCCTTGAGTGACCTCTCACAGTACTGCTTGGGTTTTCCAGGTAAGCAGGGAGCTGCTCTGAGCCCCATGTGTCCTGAGCCCAGGAGGTCGCAGGATACAGCCAGACCTGCCATGGAAGGATGATGTCAGGCTCCACCTCCTGTAAGTGTGGTACAGGGGTGCCTGTGAGTCCCTCAAGTCCCCTCTCTTCCTGTCTTCTCTGTATGTGGAGAACAGAAACGGAAGTCAGGGAGAGGATGTCAAAGTATCAGATGAGCCCTGTGACTACAAGCCAGGTGCCTGCTGGTTCTGTCCATGATGGGAACAGCATTCAGAGTTCTCGAAGGGGCAGGGAAGGTGTAGGTGTGAGGGGGCCAGCTCCTCACTGGCCTATATCATCCTTAAGCGCCTGAAGCTTGTGGCTGCTGCTCTCTTCTTGTTCCCAGCGCAGGGTTGCAGGATCATAAATGCTTTCTTTATGAGCATCAGCGGCAGGCACTCTGTCAATGTCATCAAGGCAGAGATGAGCCAAGAATTAAGAAGCAAGGAGAATGAGGCAGAGCCGGAGCCCAGAATAGATCCTGTGCTGGAGAAAAAATACTATGAAGGGTGTCCCGGGGTCAGGACAAAGGTCGAATACTGACAGAAGAGTTGATGAAAGATCATGTCAATGTAAAATTTACTGAACTTGTTGGCTGCACTGTGGGTGTTGTCGGGAGTATCCATGGTCTTGGGAAACACTTGAAATATTTAGAAGGCAAATGTTAGAAAGGTAAGTGTTCAGAATGTACACAGCTCACTCTCAGTTTAGAGAAAACATTCCAAATAATAGAGGCAAATATCAGTTCAGGCACGTGGGACAAAGGCCATCTAGACTGCCTTTATGTTTCCCTTGTGGGATATATATGCATATGATAGACATAAATGCATATGTACAGATATATGTATATCATGTGCATACATGAATGCATATGTACACATATGTATATAATGTATGTACATAGATATGTGTGTGCACATATAAATTTATGTCATATATGTGCGTATGCATATATATGTTTATAATATAAATGAGGTATTTCTGAAACATGCCACACATGACATTTTCTCCCACATCTGAGCCTCCTGGCTTTATATTTATGTGTTTATGACTATTTCATATTTTCTCCTCACTCTGAACTCCAGGGGTCTGGGCTGGCTTAGAACTTCCAATCTTCCTGCCTCAACCTGTTGGGATCATAGGTGCGCACTGCCACATCTGGCTTATATCAATTTTATCTGCAAAGCTAGTTCAAGGTATGGTATCTTGAAATAGCAAGAAATATGTATAGCAAGAAATAAGTGTTAGTTCCCTGTGCCTGGGCCCTCACACAGCACAGCTATAGCCCTGGGGCTTTCTGGGTGTTTGGGACACCTTTTTCTTTAATGAGGTCAATTTTAGTGGGATGCCAGCTGGGTGCTTGTCACCAAGACCAAACCACAATCAGGAGTTTAGAGCTCTACTAACCATTTCCCTGTGTGAGAAGGGGTAATGGGATGTTGAATTAATAACGAGTCACTCCTAGTGGCAATGCCCTCATGACACCCCTGGACCACACTGGATATTGTCTCTGTATGTTAGGAAGGTGGCCAATTCCAGATCCAATGGCACAGAGGCTCCTGTGCTTAGGGTGTTCAGACATTGTGTCTACCCGTGCTTCCATGCTTCCTTGTAGTAAGGCGGCAGCTGTGCCTCCCTGAGTTCTGTGAGCTGCCATAGCAATCTACCAAACCTGAGGCAGTGAGCTGGTTAGCTTTTGTCAACTTGACACTGACTAGAGTCATCTGGGAAAACGGAATCTCAACTGAGAAACTGCCTTCATCACACTGACCTGTGGGCATGTCTATGGGGCATTTTCTTGATTAAAGATATTTTTTGGGGGCAGTCCACTGTGGACAGTGCAATGCCTGGGTACGTGGCCTGGGCTGTATGAGGGAGTGGGCTGGAAAAGCATGAAGAAAAAGGCAACAGGCAGTGCCTCTCAATAGTCTCTGCTTCAGTTCCTTCCTTGAGCTCCTGTTCCAGCTTATCTCAATGGCCTCTGAGATGTGACCTTTGAGAATAAATAAACCCTTTCCTCTCCAAGTTGCTTTTGATCTTGGTGTCTGTGGTACTTTGAATGAAAATGCCCCCTCTGCTTAAAGGGAGTGGCACTATTAGGAGGTGTGGTCTTGTTGGAGTGTGTGTGGCCTTGTTGGAGGAAGTGTCACTGGGGGTGGGCTTTGAGGTTTCAAAAGTCCGAGCCAGGCCCAGTGGCTCACTCTCTCTTCCTGCTGACTGTGGACGCAGATACAGAACTCTCAGCTCCTCTCCAGCACCAAGACTGCAGCCACGCTTCTCACCATGATGACAATGGATTAAACCTCTCAAGCGTAAGCCAACCCCAGCTAAATGTTTTCCTTTAAAAGAGTTCCTGTGATCATGGTGTCTCTTCACAACAATAGGGCATTACCTAAGATGTATACCACAGCAACAAAGGAGCAAACTAACAGGGGGTAGGGAGAAACAGGGAGCCCCCTGTTTGTAGTACAATTAGGCAGAACTGGAGGCAACCTAGAGACATGTGATTGGTATCTGAAGTGGGTGTCTTGTGGGGCTAACTCTCAGCCCCTGTGGTCTGTCTTGATCCTGCATGTTTAGTGTTGTGCTTGAGTTTCAGAACACCACTCTGTCTGCAGCATTGGGAATACTAGTTGGTGTGTGGGGACAAACCACGTCTGATGTGGGATTGTTCTCCACAAGTAGAGGAAGCCAGGAAGTGGTTGCGCCTAAGCCAGGCATTGTAACCAATAGTGTAATTGGGATTTCTTAAGGAACATGGGTGGGGGTTGCTTACCGGCAACTTATGGGTAACCACGCCTCTAAGAAGGGTTCCTCACAACAGTTTTTAGCTCCTTGTATATCCTCGGAGATGGTTAGGGCCTCATGATCCCCTTGTGCAGCCTGCCCTATCACTTGAGGGAATGTTAGGTGGTTCAGTCTTGTCAGGGTGTCGTCTAAGTACTCATGGCTGCTCTGTCATGCCCAGAGGACAGAGTTCCACAGCGGGGTGACTAGTAAGAAGTCACCATAAATATTTATGGCAGCTGTTTGTGTGCACACAGTTTTCCAGAGAAGCTGGAAAAGTTCCTGCGAGTGTGGCTGCTGGGTCTAACGGTTGCCACATGTCGCTGCGCTTGGCTTTTCTGGGGGCTCCTATTTGTCGTGGGTGGGCAGCGGCAGCTCACCGATGTTTTAACCCGTGGGTCTCCGAGGGCTTCTGAGCTCCTCCTCACATGCACCCCTGCTGTCTGTGTCTCTCACTGAATGATGGTCAAATCTTTTGCCCATTTTTAAATCTTTTTTTTTTCCCCCTCATGAAGCTTTAAGAGTTCTTTGTGGATTTTGGATGAGTCTTTTCCAGATGTATTTTGTAAATATTTTCTCCCAGTCTGTGGCTTGTCTCCTCCTCCTCCCTCTTTCTTCGTGTCTACTTGTTCCATCTATTTAGATATCAGCTGTTAAATTTTCCACTCATTATTATGCAAATGTCTGCTCCTTTAATTCTGTCAACATTTGCTTTATGTACTGGGTACTCTGTCACTAGATACATTCATATTTATGATCTCTGTCTTTATAAATGATTGATTGCTCTGTTATTATGAAGTGTCTCTCTGGTTGCTGTAATTCTCTGCCTTGAAGAATACTGTGGTTACAACAAACCCTTTCTTGTGTGGATCATTTGTATGACAGACTCTCTTCATCACTGGCTTCCAACTTCCCTGCTTAAACTACAGCTCTCGGAGGCAGCTTATAGCTGGGCCTCACTTTTGAAAGCCATTTTGAAAATCTTTGAATCAGAGGGGGTGACATTCATTTTCGTTAAAATAGAATTAGGATTCAGCATCTGGGCTCTCTTTTTGTCTTTTACTTCTTCCTTTGGATGGCTGGGCTAGATCAAAGAGCTCCATTCTATGTAGTTCATTTGTTTCCATCTACCTCTGACCTTAAATTTTTATAGTTGATTTAAGCACCAAGTGTGCTGATTTTCACCGTCTTGCAGTTATCATCGAAGCACTTTGTAAGAGTGACAGTATGCACACCGTGAGACCCTCCACACCCGGCTCTTTCATTTAGATTCTCATTCATTTAGGTGTGTATAAATACTACAGCCACAAGGCACAGTTAATATACTGGAGGGAACGAGGATGCTCTCTCTGGTTATTTCTGTGCTCTTGATCATTTCTCAAAGGTTCCAATTTCTATCTATACATTCTCTAAATAAGGACAGGAGTGGCAGCACCTACCTTTAATCCAGCACTCTGGAGGCAGAGACAGGTGTGTCTCTGTGAGTTTAAGGCCAACCTGATCTATATTGCAAGTTCCATGACAGCCAGGGCTACGTAGAGAGACTTGCTCTCAAAAACAAACAAAAGGAAAATGAATTGGATTCCTACAATGTCTATGTTTAAAATAAACTCTAGACAGATAAAATTTCTTGTGAGTTAAAGCCCGTGACTTTGCCTCTAGTCAGCACACCAAATGTGTGCTGTGCTGAGTTCCAGAGGAAACCTCTCATCCCTGCTTTTAGCCTCCAGGCAGGACTGTGAACAAGGAAGCTCCTACTATTCTTGTCACCCCACCCGGGCACTTTGTTATGGACTGTGGAGCCAATAAGCCACTGAGAAGCTGTGCAGACCCTTCAGGGAGTTTTAAATTGTTCATATTCAAACATAAATTGTTTCAAATCGTCTTGAACTTTCACTCTCTACAGAAGGCTGTCTGTGCCTGGAGCAGGGGAGGGGCTGCTCTGCTCAGTTTGGGTGCAGGGGCATCTAGCAGGGCTGTGCATACTTGTGGGGCTGGTCTCCATGTGGGAGAGTCTGTGTCCTCTGTGGCCTTGCTGTCTGCTGTGGAGCCTGCTGCCCGGCGCCCCACGCAGTCTGCCCTGCAGCTGTAGAAGGCAGAGCCTTCTTTACAAACTTCCCGACTTTTGCAATGACCGTGAGCGGGGGCTGGCTAATCCCGGCACACAGTTTTTAGCCTTCTAACTCAGCACTTGCGCTTTCCTAATGCAAGTTCTTCCTTTCTCCACAAAGCCACAGAGGCCACAGATGCTAATGCCCCTGCTGTCTGTCTCACCTTGCCCCGCCCACCTCTAGTGAAGCTTCGGTACGTACTGGATCTGTATGCCAGTGAGCGTCACCACCCTCTAGCTCAGGATGGAGACCTTGTTTATACCTGGGATGACCAGTTGGGAGGCGAATCATGACAGGTTTATGTGAATCATGATGGGTTTGGGTGAGTCACGATGGTGGGCCCCTATAACAGGATCAGTCAGTCATCCCTGGAAGAAGAGCAATCAGAGCCTGCCCGCCACCAGCTCTCACCCTTTCTTCATCCTCTTCCTCTCATCTGTCATTTCTTTCTTTTTTTCTTTTTGAAGAATTTAAATCCTTTATGTGGATGAGTGTTTGCCTGCCTGCATGCCTGTGCACCACATATATGACCACATGAATGTCTGGTGCCTGCAGAGAACAGAAGAGGGCTTTGGGTCCCCTGGAACTGTACTTTCAGATGGTCTTGAGTTGCCATATGGGTATTGGGGATCGAACCCTGGTTGTCTGGAAGAACAATCAGTGTGCTTAACTGCTGAGCCATCCCTCCAGCTCTCCTCTATCATTTCTATACCTCCAGTCCATCCTCATTTCTATCTTTCTCTTCCTCTTCATTTCTACCAGATCCACCTTTGTCTCTTACCTAGCCCTTCCAACTTCCTCTGGCTCCATCTCTCACCTTCCTCTCCACCCTCTGCAACCACTGCTGGCTGTTTTTGCTCGGCTAGGATGGTACCCATCACCTCTAGCCATGTCTACACCCATCTCCATTTCCATCATCCCCAGCTCCACCTCATCCTTCTGCATCATCTCCGGCCCCGTCTTTATCCACCCCCTCCATCATCTCCGTCTCTTTGCCATGTGAGAATGCACAGAGAATGTGGCTGCCTACAAACCAGGAAGAGGCCCTCATTACACTGACACCCTGATCTTGAGCTACCAACCTCCAGAAGAGCGGGAAGTTACTCAGCATTAGGCTGTGGTAATTTTTAACAGCTCAGTCTCACTTGGATATTACTGTGCTCACCCAGGCAAGGAATGTACCAATTCCACCCTGGTGGTTGCATTTACTAGGGCTTCTCCGCTGGGGGTGTCTGAGAGAGTAGGGATGGAGACAGGGGCTCATGGAAGCCAGTTCCCATGAAGAACAGTGAGGTGGCAAGGAAATGACAAGCAGCTTAGGGAGTGGTCCTCAGGAGGAGCCTATGCAATGGCCTCCTCGGGCACCTACGATAGGGCAGGGTTGAGGAGGGCAGCGCAGAGAGTGCAGGCCGGCACCCCTTGGCTTGTCTCTAGAAGCTCCCGGGAAAGGTGGCTGTGGTAATGTGGGCATCTGCATGGCATGGATGTCAGGACCAGGGTGAGAACCCCAGAGTAGAGCAGAGGGGATCACATACTGCTGCACTTGTCACGTGGCTGCCTCCCCACAGGTGTCCCGAGATTCCTCCCCAGAACACTTCCTTCTTACAGTTCCTAAAACTTGTAACCATACATTAACTGGCTGCTTTATAGGCTCCTTTCTTGGTCGAGTTCAAGTGGCTGGAACCATGCATTGTGCTGCGTTGCTTAGCACTCCGCGTGTTTGACACCTGGTAAGGAGCTGTCACCTGATTTCATGACTCCCAGGCCCCCTGGGGGTCCTTCCCATCTACTCCATTTCTTCCTGACTTCCCTCTGGAATAGCAGTAAAGGCTCCACTTTCCCTCTGCAGCACCTCTGATGTGGACCTGTGGTGTTGTTTCTGATGCGCTTTGTGGATGAAGGAGAGCAGCATGGAGTCTCACTCAGCAGCGTATACATATGTTGCAGAGCCGGGGGTATGTTACCCAGAGTAGGACGACTCTTCCAACCAGGGCTTCTCACTGGCCAGCCTGGGGTTGCTGCCTCTGACTACCCAGCCTACCTTAGCATAAATGTGGCATTCCTGTTGTGACCTCTGAGGAGCTGGGCATAGTCCCCACTCCCACCCCAGGAAAAGGTGCCGCCACCCGTGGGGCTGGTACATATCATGGAAACCCTTCTGCCAGAACGGCTCTCTAGGCAGGGCTGCATGAGGCTGTGTCTGTATGAGCCCCACAGTGAAGGTCAGATCTGGAAGTGTACATAAACATGGCTGTTTCATTGCTTATAGCTAGCTGCTCTTACACCCCAGGTTTTACTTGGACCTCAGCAGTTTCCCTGGAAAGGTCCCTTTTCTGTGCTAGAGTCCTAGCCAAACAGCCATAGTTGGCTGTCCAGGCTCGTCATGGTCCTCTCACTTGACTGCCCTGGCTTGTCAGGGTCCTATCACATGTCTGTCCTCTCTCCTCCAGGCTCTCTGACTTGAACCAATTCACTGTGCTTGCCTCTTCTGGCTCTGCAGGGTCCTCTGACCAAGGCAGAGCCCACATCCTCATGACCATGGGGGCTGTGAGGTGAGCCCAGCATGGCTCACGAGTTCTAGCATTCTTGCGCTGTCATTGGTGTCTTTCAGCCTGGCTCTCTACTGTCTACCATGCATGCTCCAGTCTAGGGCTCTCCTGAAGCTCCACTGGAGCTGCTCACCCTCCTCTGTGAGAAACAAATGTACCAGCCATGGCACAGCTTTTATACAGCATGGCTTTCCGGTAGACCTATGGTTTCCAGACAAAGCACTGATTCTCAAAGTGGCTTTGTTGGAGCCTTGTCCCGTGTGTCCCAGTCAGGTTCAGTGGCCCAGTTGCATTCCTGGCTTAGATCCCAGCTCCTGCTTGAGCTTCTGCTCATCTTACTTATGTGAAAGCTACAGGTCTGGGTGATGGCGTTGAGTTCTGTTTTCACTAGGTTCTGGGAGCAGAGAGGCCCCACGCTCAGGGCTTCAGCTGACCTTTACCTTCCTTCGGGATGGGAATGGGCAGGATGGATTTAGTGCTTCCAGACCCCACAGGATGTTTGGAAATATAAATAGCAAGCCCTGGCCAGCACAGGAAGGAGAGACACAGCTGAGGCTCCGAGCAGCTCTTCTTGAAGGCTGCCCTACCTTTCAGAGTCACCAAGAGGGTATCTTGTTGATTTGTTTCGTGTGTGTGTGTGTCTCTCTCTCTCCATCTATGTGTGTGTGTGTGTGTGTGTGTCTGTGTCTGTCCGTCTGTCTAAAACAGGATCTCATATAGCCCACACTGACCCACTCATTATATAGCCAAAGATGACTTGGAACTTCAGATTTCCCTGCCTCCACTCCCCAAGTGGCAAGACAAAAAGGTGTGTGTCACCACAGCTGGTTTGTGAGGTCTGCCAACACCCACGCCAGTGTCACCATAGTAGCATAAGCTACAGGGCGGGATTTCTCTGGAAATTTGCCCCCTGGAAGGTCCCTGGTAGACTCATCCTACTTGGAAAAGAGACGTGTTCTGAGATTTCTACGCTTTTTCAGTTGTGGCTCTGGGGCTGGAATAATGAATTCTTTGATCTTTCTCTGTGACTCCTGAAACAGCACAACTAATTTTATAAAGAAATTTATTATTAGTAGATTGTTAAAGGCTTTAATAAAAATAATAAGTTTAAGAAAAGTAATAAATTAGATTTAGTATTAATAGGCATTAAAAATAGTGAAAAAATAATAGGTTCCTTCTTAAGAAATAATAGCATGAGAGGTGCAGCTGGCGGGAGTTCCCCTCCCTTCAGTGCCTTGTTCCTAGGAAAGATCATAAATCTTTAGCAGGACATAAGGGAGAATGGTTGACAAAGGTGTGTTTAGACTTTGGCAGGTATTCGACTTGGCTCGGAGAACTATTACAGCTCCTGACTTTCCTCTTCACTAGTCAGTGATAGTAAAACCATAGGTTTTTGTTTCTTGTTTGCATTGATCAGAAAGTTTCTAGGCAAAGATTTCTTGTGGGCACTGCCCTATGTTAAAACATAAACTTTGTATCCTTGGTAAAAGTCTGAATGTTCTGGAAAGCATGCCAATTTTAAGGTGCTTCCTTGTGAGATCACTATAAAAATACTAGCTTTACTTCAGTAAAGTTGCAGCAGAGTCAAAACCATCAAGGTGTCTCTGTCTGTCAATTCTTCGCCGAAACTGTGTCTTCCTGTCCAAAGCCTTGTTCTCTCGCGGACGACGGGAGCCCGACTGGGCCGGTCCGTGGCAGAGGTCCTAGGGATTGAGCCCAGGTCTTTGTGATGCTCAGCCAGTACTCTACCAACAGAGCACATCAAAGCTTTCCTCGGTTGGTGGTTGCCTGAGAAAGCATGAGAAAAAGCACCGTGGCTACGGCGGGCACTTGCATTGTGTGTCACTGACAACCCTGGTTCCTGGGGAGGGTTGTGCCTTCCCTAACATCCTTCTTAATATTTGAAATGGAAAATACCTTTCAGTGACAAAATAATGACAGAAGTAGATTGTACTATTTTTAAATATTGATTTTATTTTTTGGCAAAATCAGTTGACGACCTTCTGTTATTCACTCAGAATATCCACATAAAACTGTTTTCACCATCCTCTGTTCTGAACACCCCAATCCCCAGTAACATCCTAGGCCAGCTGTGCACACACCGAGGGTTCTCCAGTGGGACCAGAAGGCCTGCTCTGGCATCCTACATCTCCATCTTGCCGTGAGCTGCCCAGACTCTGACATTGTCCCCTTGCTAGTTTTGTCCCACTCGTTCTGTTCAAGCTATATCTATTCAGGGGAGGAACTTAAAAATATTTTTCTCACCTGACTTGATATAGTTATTTCTTCTTGTTTCTTATCTTTCCAGACACCTCTCATTACCTGGCACTCAAACACCTCTGTTTCTAAAGCCAAGTGCCCAGTGGTTCCCACTGCTGCCCTGCAGATAAACCCAGCTCATGCTTTGTGATCATCAAGCACCGCCTTCACACCCAGCATCCTGCCCACTCAGACACGTGGTCTTACTGAGCCCAGCATCCAACCATAAAATGAAGACGGTTCTGAGAGCAGGTGGAGGGGAAGTTTCTTGAGCACCCAGCCTGTTTGGCCCTGTAATTTCATCGAGGATGGATCCATGTACAGAGCATCTGTGTATCTCTTACCACTCTTGGACCAAAATCCCACACAGAATCACCTGTCCTGGATCCTTCCTCGCCAATGAAATCATTATCTGTGGTGTCTACTCATTTTAGCTTTTCTCTGAACATGGGAAGTCTGATTTGGGACTGTTCCCCTCTTTGAAAGGCTTTCTTCTAGGCTGATGACCCTGATGCCAGAGGCCTAAGTGGTTGCTCTGGCTGTTGGGGTGGGGACAGGTCTCGGCATTCAGATGCTGGGCCTGCAGAGAGGGCTCTGTGCCCCACACAGGATGTCCTCCACATTCTGTAGATGGTAGCCATATTCCACCTGCTTATAGTCTGATGTTATACTTTTCATGTCAAGCAATTGAAGCAGCTCTGAGAGGCCATTCCCATAGGAGGGTCAGCCTGCCAATCAACAATAGATACCTGGCTCTGGAGGGTGGGCCTGGGGTTTTTGGATGGCAGATACACACCTCCCTTTCCCACTTTCTCCTCTTATGTTTTTTTGTCTAACAGTTATGTGTCAGCTGTTCCCTAAGGACAAAAACAAGATCAAAGCTTCCTCCTGGCCCAGTCTCTGTGTGGGGCCAGTTACCTCTTCCTTATCCTGTAACAAGGAAATGGCACCTGGTAAGGGTTCAGGTGTTATACAGAGCCTCGGGTGATCCAAGTCCTCCCTGTGGCCCCAAGTGGGTTGTTCATGTCTCAGCTGATGCATATGAAAATGAGCATAAAATAAGGTAGGCGGAGAGGAGACTGGGCCTTCTCTATCCCCAACTCCCCTGTTGACCCTTTCCAACAGATAACTAAGGATACATTTCAACCCACAAATGATAGTCTCCGGGCTTGTGTTGAAATATTCTGACAACATATCACCCGTGCACCTGCTTTCAGAACTGGATTCTCTCTTCTTCCCTTTCTTGCTTCCGTTTTCAATCCCTCTGTTTTTCAGCTGCTGATGCTAAAATTTTCACACAATACATGACACCTAATATTCCTCAGAGGAAAAAATGTCCGCTTTGATAGCATTCATTTGTTCATCCATTCCATCATTTCTTTTTTGCTGAGTTGTCCAGAGTGCCTTTTATGTATTTATTTATTTGCTTTTTACACCCCGACCACAGTTTGCCCTTTCTCCTCTCCTTCCAGTCCTTCTTCCCCGACCTCCTGTCCTCCTATGCACTCTTCCTCCTTCTCTCTTCAGAAAAGGGGAGCAGAGTACCTTTCTCACTGAACCCTCAAGCAAGTCTGCCCTTTGCCATAGGAAACATCTGCAGCACAGAGAGGAGCAGCCACAGCTGCCTGAGGCGGATGCTATTCATCTGTTTGGAGCAGCAGGGAAACCAAGACAATTTTATCAACATTAGTCTCAGGGATGAGGCCTGGCTCAAGCTCTAACCCTCTGTTGTCCTCCACTCTCTTCTGGAGGTATGTGAGTTCCTGACTATGGTTTCATGAACATCATGCAGGATGATGTTGTGGTGGCTTCATCAGGTTTTCACAGCACCTGTGTGTCTAAAGCTAGCCTCAGAATGGGGGGTGTTTGAAGTGGATGGCTGGACATACAGGCTCTATGCTTTTGGTCACAGGACACTTAGGGTTGAGTGCATAGTCCTTCCTTGCCTTATCTTTTTTTTTCTCACCCTTTTTTGGTTTTGAGGTGGGAGTTACCAGTAAATATGAAGGGAAAACAGGATGGGGAAGGATAGTGGAAAGGGGGAATAAAAAAAGAACAAAGCAGGATTGGAGAGATGGCTCAGTGGTTAAGAGAATTGGCTGCTCTTCCGGAGGACCTGGGTTCAATTCCCAGCATCTACATGGCAGCTCACAACCATCTCTAACTACAGCTAGATCTGAGTCCCTCTTCTGGCCTCCTGAAAATGTCATAATGAAGCCCATCACTTTGTATGCTAACTTTAAAAATCAGCTTAAATAAATAGATTTGGAGGCATGTGAGATGGCTCAGCAGGTAAATGTGCCTCCACTAAGCCTGATAACCTGAGAAGTATATGGAGGGCACACTGGTGTCAAGGATGAGGTTTATTCCAGATGGCCCAGGCTAAGGTCAGGAGAAGCTTCTGAGCAAATTGTTCCTGCCCAGGCAGAGAAATCGAAATCCCACGGACTGCTGTGGTCAACAAGAACACCAAGAGGAGATGGCTGAGAACCATCAGAAGATGTTAGAAGCAGAGAAAACAGCTTCCGGCTGATTCTGCACCCAGCTTCTCTTGCCTACCAGACTCAGAAATATATGACAAAGCCAGAAAAAGTCCAGAAGGCAGCCCTGCTCTTGAGTATTCAGAGACCTTTGGGGAAGAGATTAGACTTTTCAACGCAGTGAAGCCATGTCTCTGAGTCTTTACTGCTCCACCTTTGTTCTCTCTGGTTTTGTGTTTTGAGACAGGGTCTCTTTATGTATTCTCGGCTATCCTGAAACTTGCTATGTAGACCTTGTAGCCCTTGAACTTGCTTTGTAGTAGAGGATGACCCTGAGCTTCCTCATCTGTCTCTGTGTCTCAAGCACTGTCACGAAAGGCCTTCACCATCATGCCCAGCCTTGAGAAAAATGTTTTGACTTTTCAGTTGGAAATTAGACAAACAAAAGATGTCATTTAGGGATGTCTTAGCCAGTGTTCTATTGACATGGAGAGACACCTTGGCCATGGCCACTCGTATAAAGGCGAGCTGGTTGGTGCTGGCTTACAGTTTTGGAGGCTTAGTCCATTATCATCATGGAGGGAAACATGGTAGGGAGCAGGTAGACCCGGTGCTGGAGTGGTAGCTGTGAGTTCTCCATCCAGATTCGCAGGCAGCAGAAAGAGAGAGACACTAGGCCCGGCTTGTGCTTCTGAAACCCCAAAGCCCACACCCAGTGACACACTTCTTCCAACAAGGCCACACCCCCTAATCCTGCTGAGTAATGCCACTCCCTGGTGTAGCATTCAAATATATTTGGCTACGGGGGACCATTCTTATTCAAATGACCGCAAGTGAAATAGGGAAATATGGCCCCGGGTGAAGGGGTTGGTGTGAGCAGCACTGGCCTGTAGAGCAGACCCAAAGTCAGCCAGGGTCAGTGATACCATAAAAGAAGACGCCTGCACACATATGTCACTTCCCATGGTGCTCAGTTCTGTCAGCATCCCTCACCATCCACTGAACCTCAGAGAGAGCAAATTGCTCTAGCCACTCTCCCCTCTTGGCAGGCAGAGCTCTGGAAACAAAAGAAACATGACTTCTTATACTGACCCTCAAAATCATTACCTCAGTCTTTACCTCAATATTTCAAACATCTTTCACCTATAGATGTATATCTTTTAACTATTTTCTATTGCTTTTGTAGAATGAAAAAAAAAATCTCAAAATAAAAAAGTTCTGGAAGCTGGGCATAGCGATTCATGCCTGGAATCCTAGCACTCTGGAGGCTGAGGCAGGAGGACTGTGATGAGTTCCCAGATGCCCTGGCCTACTTTGTGAGACCCTGTATAAGAAATAAAATCTCATGGTTGATTTTCGAAGGTGCCTAGAGCCAGCCTAGATCCAGTTGCAAAAAGCAAACAAACAAACAAGCAGCCCAGACAACACGAGAGCTCGGCTAATACCTGGTAGCTATCCCCTCACACTCAGACTCTGCGGACTTTGCTACACTAGCCCCCCAAACCAGAAGCTCAGATTAGAAAATGACAAACAGGCACACTTGCCTAGAGGATCACACATCGGATGAGCTTCAAGGATGTGAAATTCAGAGAAGAGCCTACGCGTGGTCTTTGTGGAGAAACAGACAGATGTAAGCAGCGGAGGAGGGATGAGTCCTATGTGGTGTTCACAGAAGCTTGTCCCTCCTGACAGCTGGGCAAGGCGGGAAAGGAGAACCGGGTTTGAGGGCGTTAGTGCTTAATACTTGTTCTCTGTGCTCAGTTATCGTACCTAACACTCTGGGCTGGTGACCCACGCTGCAAAGCCATAAAATAAACTGCTTTGCTTTCTGTACGCTGACTCTCCAGAACTTATTGTGAAGTGAAGATCACTGCTTCTCACCCCTGTCTCAAAACATAAAACTAACAAAAATCTGAGATTCCACCGTATGTTTTTATTATGCTGTTACTTAAGAATGTATCTGTGGTCACTGTGAAGTCCTGGCACTTAAAACAAGTCAAGTATAAGAAACTCTTGAGTCAATAAAATCCTAACCAGCTATGTCTTCATAATGGGTTCATTGTGGCTTGTGCAAAACATTGACAATGTTGCTGGCTCTGTGCTTCATGGGGCCAATTTCTTCTTTTGATTGAGAATACAATGCACCATAACTCCAATCTTCAGAGCATATTTCTTGTGTTTTCAACAAATCTATCTTAGCTGCTGATTCATTATTTAATGAGCTAATCAATTTAATAAAGCACCGTCAAAGCACAATTTTGAAAAATAAAAACAACTGTCTCCATGAATGTCAGCACTAGCAAAAAAAGAAATCATGCAGAAGATTTATTTGCAGGGCCAGTGTGTCACAGAAACTGAGACATGGTTTCAGATATGTTTGTGGGTCTTGCAGCAGAATGACGCCATTCCCAGTTCAATTCCCAGGAAACCGTTTTGGCATCCTGTGCTTTGAAGCCTTTGTCCTGTATGGGTATCCGTCTTCACATTAAATTTTTCTTTGTTCTGTTTTGTTTTTTACCATCAATAAATAATATTTAGGAGCACATTATTCTATCAAGCAACATGGTCTTTGTGGCATCGGATCGAAACTGCTGGCTTGATGAAGACCACGGAATCTTACTCCAGGAAAATGTTTTGTTTTTTGTTTTTTTTACTGACCAAAAGAAGTCTGTACTCTATCCTAGCCAAAGGCATCCCTACACCCACCTCTACTCCATCCCGTCTAAGCTTGGACAGGACCAAGCTAAGGCAGGAAAGACCAGCACACTCCTGGAGGGAATGCACAGTGTCTTTCTGAATGCCTGACACAGGTGTCCCAAGTTCAGACAGGGCTGTGCTGGCACTACTAATAAGGCAGTGGTAAAGAAGCACCAAGGCACAGGGCCCTTCAGACTACCAGGAGCAAGGATTGGCATTGCAGCACCTTGAGGACACTAAGTTGAAAGTCTGATTCCCACTATGGTGTCTGGGGCCATCTGCCCAGCCTTGGCTCATCTTGGCTCTGGACTTGGCCGTCTTCTAAGGAGCCACCATGAGCAAAGGAAGGAAGAGCATTTGTCTCCCAGGCTTGTTGGAAGATTGCATAAACATGTAATCACTTAGAATTTGGTGTCGTGGTGTGGTAGCTGTGGCGCCAGTGTCTTTTTCCAGATGAGAGGCTCTTTGCTTCCTAGTGCTAAGGGATATAGACTCAGGAATGGAAACCATTCCTTAGAGTGACCTTCCTCAGCACATGGACATGTAAGAGCACTGCAGATATTTCATTGTGCTTGTTTATGTCCATCCTGGTTATCTTAGGAGACAGCCGGCTCTGTGGTCATAAACAGAGATAAACATAGCCCAGCACTCAGCCAGAACTGACCGTGTCAGCGCTTACTAACCAGACATGGAAAGGTGTCTTTGCAGAACACTGGACACCACTAAGTTCCTAGAGCTCTGTGGCTTCAAGCTTCAGTATCCAAGTTCAGAAAGATTAAGTTGTTCAGCTGGAGTTGAACAACCAAGAAGATAGAGGATGTGGATATCACCTGACAAATGTCTGGCCACAAGCCCCTTGCTCTTTCCACATCACACTAACCAGGAGAAGGATGGCTGAGAGGTCCAAGGGCCTGGAGCATTACATCCTGCTGCATGTCTCCTCCATGTTCTGAAGGCTAATTCCAGTCCCCAGGGTGTCTGAATGGCTCGCTTGTGGAGTCACACGAGGGAACTGGGGTAAGTTCTGGGGCTTATGGAAATTCTGTCAGGGCTCTTACTGAGCTGGGATCCTCACAGGCTGAAGATGCTGCTGGGGGTGGGAGTTCTGTAAGTTACCAACCAGCTGAACAGGGCTTGGGTCTCTATCTCAGCAGTGCTGCAAAGGCCACTTCTGCTCCTTTCTGTCCTCACAACTGCATCAGCTCCCTGAAGATTATGAGGGCCTTTGAAAAGGTCTCAGTGTCCCAGCATCTCTTTTTTACTTTATCAGGAGGCCTGAGAGAGGAGCCTGCCGGTGTATGCACAGACCTGTCTGTCACTGGTACTTTCCCGAGAAGATGGAGGAGCCCTCCAGAGGATGAAGGCTCCCAGGCTCTGGACTGGATGAAAGCAACTCACACAGGGTGGGAAAGAGAGCAGTCACCACCTTGACTCAGCAAAAAATTAAGAGACAAACATAAACACGGGGCTGGAGAAATCGGGAGAGATGTTGTATCCAGACAGGCTTGATGGATTCAGGTCGCATGAAGGAGACATTCCCGTAAGAATTGATTGCTGAGGAAGGATGTGGAATCACCTTCCCTGAAGGTCTTTAAGATAGCATTAATTTCTACCTGTCTGAGGTCAGTTAGATGGGTCCAGCTTTGGAGGATGAAAACGCCTCAAGGTGATGGCCAAGGTCTCTCCTCGCCCTGCATGTCTCTGGCTTCTCTACCACTTGAAAATTTCACTCTTAATACATTCTGGAAAACTGAACGTATGTCTGGGCTTTGCTGAAGGCTCCTGAGCGACCTGTCTGCATGCCATGGGGGTTAATTCAGACCATAGAAATAATTTTGTCTCTTATAGGCATCAGTTTATGAGAAAAGCAGAATGGCAGAGGTCATTCATGAAGGCACTACAGGAACTATGTGAGGCCGCCGCTCCCTAGTCAGAGTGTACCCCATTCAGAAAACAGATGACGCCAAGTATGGCAGAGCACACCTTTAATCCTAGTATCCAGGGAGGCAGAGGCAGGCAGATTGCTATAAGTTTGAAACCAGCCGGGTCTACAAAGCGAGTCCAGGACAGCCAAGGGGGGGAAAAAAGACGAAACTAGAACTGGGGCCGCAGAAGTGGGGGGAGAGTTTTCTCAGGAAGGAGGCAACAGGCGCACAGAAGCTGTGAAAGCAGAAAGGAGGCTCCTGGGGCGAGATAGTCCACGGGAAAGAAGGAGGCAGGGCGGAGAAGTAGGGGAAAGAACTAACAAAAATAAATTATATTTAGAAATCCGTAAGGAAACTTATTACTTTGCATTCTAATTTTAGAAATTAAAAGCAGAAAGGCACGGCAGGCAAATGCATGACCTCAGGACATTCTAGCGGAGATCCTGCCGAGCCCATTGTGGTAAGCAAGACTTGCCCCCGGATGCTGGTTCCCAGGCCCAGGGAGCGACTGATGGGCAAAGACCCACTGTGGCACTTTGCAGGAGGGAGACACAGAGGCCGAGCATCCAGGCTGTATGAGGAGCCTTCAAGCAGGCTGAGCTCCGAGACCCCGAGGCCCAGGCAGCATGAATAGACTTCTCACCTACTGGGGTCCCAGAGCTTCCAATAGAGGAGGCAAGTTCACCAACTTTCCAAGAAGTACCACACTTCCCGAAACAAGCACGTGGAGACCCCCCATATGACTAACGAAAGCCATTAAAAGAAGACACGTCACGGAAAGGTGTTCAGCAGACAAAGCCCTGTGGAGGTGAACTGGGCTCTTTAACATTCCGGTGTCAGCAGCTCTGTAAACTGTCAGTGCAGTGCAGCGAGCTCGTGTCCCTGCTTAATGAGCAGAGGCTTAGGCTGGCTGGATCCTGGGTCACTCCGGGCTTAACCTGAGGACTTGTGGAGGGGCTGCGTCTGTCTCCATGGAAACAGCATGTGTTCAGGGAAATTGAAGTCCTTTTCAATTGGAAGGAATAGCCGTTTGCAAGTGAGTGGTTTTGTGCCAAACAAATGTGTATCACGCATCACTTAACGGCTATATTCCAAGGCCAAAACAAGGGAGTTAAAATACCTTAGCTTACAAAGTGCTTTAAGTATGCTCCTATTTGGCCTTTCATCTAAATATTTATAATTCTCCAAAAGTCTTTGCGTTAAGTGCCTTTTGAATCAGGTTGACTGAGCCTTCATTTACTTATTCATAGCAAACACTGATTGAATGGCAATGCATTGATACTGAGATGTAGGTATTAATAAGGTGTGACCTCTGACCTCAGGGAGCTCAGTCAGGTAGGTAAATGACACCAGTGCATAGTGCCCTCTTAGGTGCTGTCTTGCCATGGAGTACTGCTTCCTTCCAGGTACCGGAAAGGTGTGCGTGTTGCCAGGGCTGCTTCCTGAGAAGATCAAGCTCATCTTCAGCTACATAATTGAGTGTTAAATGAGACCCTGTCTTTAAAATAACAACGACAAAGCCCTGGGATGCAGATCTGGGAAGCCCGAGCTCCAGGGAGGATTGACAGAAGAAGGCACCACTGGCTTGACTTCACAGACCCAGGAAAGGTGGTCCACACTCCAAGATCTGGGAGGTGTCAAGTGAGTGCCCATGGTCCGAGGCTGAGGGACACCTGCCCTGGGTGATGACCGAATACGGACTTCTAAGCTGGGCCACTGGGCGCTCATAGTGGGACGAGGTGAGGTGACTGTGAGAGGAAATGAAGGAAGGAGGCCAAGCAAGCCGTGTGTGCAGCCTTGCCTGCAGCAGCCCAGCGTGGCTGGCTGCACCTGTCTGTGAGGGCAGCCATTCAACAGCGGCATTCTCTAGTCACCATGCAATGGCATGCATTTGCCGGGAGACAAGGCTATCCTTGCCACCCTGGTTTCTCAGAGGTGGGCCGCTGCCAAATAGAGACAGCACCTTGCAAATGAAGACCGCTGGCTCGCCTCTGAGCAGCACTTGCTTTCCTGGTTAGCCCTCACACACTGCTGGCCGTTACAGATGAAATTTGTGCTGCAGTTTGATTGCTTGGGAACCAGTGTCTGTGTGTGTGTGTGTGTATGTCTGTGTATGTTCAGCTGGAAAAGGCAAGGCTGGGGGTCAGGCAGAGGTCAGTGTTGCAGGGCTCCAGAGACCTTTGCAGACATAGTCAGAGGCAGAACTTAGATTTTTCATCAAGGGAAGTAGGGCCAGAAGTCAGGGGGTAGAGACAGAGGTGTGGAGAGCAGGCCCTGGAAAGAGGAAGAGGAGGGAGCCAGAAGCCTGACCCTGAGGCGGAGAATAGAGGCTGGGGGTGGCTTAGGGTCCTGAGAGACAAACACTGGGTGCACTTTAAAATCCCCTGGGGAGCTTTCAGAACTGATCCTGACTCCAGCCGTCCAATCCTGTGAGTGCTATGGAGGATCTGAGTGAGGGGCAGCCTCTCTCTCAGGGTGGTCCTGCTAGAATAGAAATGGTGGGGTTGATGCCCAGGCCGGCTCAGTCCCCAGCACTGCCTGGAGGTAGCTGATATGCACACCTGGCACCTAAGAGGCCTGCCGGAGTTTCTGCTCCTTGTCCATATTATTCAAATCCATTACAACAGCTTTTATTTTAAAACCTTCTCCCTGTTCTACAAGCCCTTCAGGAAATCTGTCCTTGATTCCCAGTGTTGTGTCCTATGAGATCATTGTGAAAAAAAAAAAAGTCATTTTTTAAAAAACCATCATTTTATTTATTTTGCCAAAATTGCACTTTTGAGTCTATTGTTGGCAGTATCATCCAGCGTTATCGAATACCCAACATTGGCATTGTGGAGACTTGACACAAACCACTTTCCAGCCTGCTCGGATATTGATTTAATATCAGAGGGCCATTTTCTCTTCATCCCGACCAGATGCTAAAAGGAACCGGAGGTGGATGGCAAGGACGCATCCTGGGCAGGCTGTCCCTCCCCTGCCCACCACTTGCCTCCTCCAAGCATCTTGCTGCAGTGTCTCCAAGGGACCCTCTCCATCTGCTTCATTCGCAGGGCCCTTCATTGTGCCCCTCTGGTTTGGGAGCTGAGGTCCAAGGTCATTGCGTCCTGTCATTGTGCAGACCCCTTCAGGTCTAGAGCAGGTGAGTTCACTCTAGTCAAACACCACGGAGGGCAGACACAGCAGTACTGCCCTCCTGTCCATCAGCACTTCCCTTCTGGCTTCTCTCCTCTTCCTGCCACGAAGTCATGCCACGCAGCAGCGGCAACAGGGAACATCTTTCTTTATCCCACTCCCTACTATTAGAAGAAATCCCTCTGCGAACGCAACCCCTGTGACAATATATTTAATAACACAGGCAAATGTTGGCGCTGGAGCTGAGCACATCTGCTTTCTCTCATCGAGCTTAACTTTGCATGTGGCATGCACAAAACAATAGTCCCCAAGAGGTTTGAAGCAGGCAAGCATAGGGAAAGCTTAGCAGCCTAGGGCTCCACGTAGCTTGGGCAATAATAAGCACTTCCTCTTCCTAACAGTGCACCTTGCAACCTCCGTCCCTTCAGCTACACTGAGCTCCATGGACATCCTACTTTAAACAACAGAATGAGTTAGAAACCTTTAGGGTAATAACTTCCTTTGAATGATGGTTTCTATTCAAATGTATTGCATTGTGCTGTATCTGGGTATGGGAGGCAGGGATCAAGCTGACCTAAGCTAGTTTTGGGTGCGTGCACAAAACCTCTTGAGTGAACATTTCGGGGGAAATGCCCTATTTACCATCTTATGTCTATGCGCAGTTGGGAGCGTACATGATGCATCATGGGAAAGCACAGGTGGAGTAAACTAAAGCTTACCTAAGCCAAGCCTATCAACACAGAGAACTTTGAGCACTCTGACTCAAGGACCCCTGTGCTTTGTGCCATCATTTGCTTCTGAGAGAAGTTTCCTTGCTACTTTGTATTCTCTAGTTCCTTCCTTAAGACACCAAGAACTGAAACTTGGTGCAGACAGCAACACCCAGTGGTGGGTTGACAGGTGTTTTCCTCATGGAATCCATGTAACCCAGACAGACCCCAACATCTCCCAGGGAAGTCCTCATAGTTTTGGCTAACCCACCCCTATGGGCACCCCAATTCTGAGACCTGCCACCCTTGATGAAATGTGGGTCCTCTTCAACATCAAGCAAAGGCTGTTCAAGCACACATGATTGTATTTGGTTTGTTTACTGTGTTTTCTCTATAAATCTCTGAGCAGAATTCCACTGTGATTTGTAGCAGTAGCTGACCTGTTCTCCTGGGGATGGCTGTCTGTACCACTTCTTTTTCTTTTCTCTTTTCTTTTCCTTTCCTTTCTTTTCCAGTTTAGGGTGGCTACAGATGGAGTGGTTCTGAGCCCACCGTATTTGTGAATGTTTTCATTTATTTATGAGCAGGCTCTCTGCTTTATGTAAAACTATGACACATTTACAAGTAGCTGCACCAGTGTGGCAGTCCTAACACAAGCCAGGGCTCTGTTGCTCTGAGTTTTCAGCAAGAGCAGTTATTGCCATTGTAGCAAGTGCTGAGTGGGAACCGAGTCTGGTTTGGATTTGTGTAGTGTTTGCTGTGTGGTTATGCTGTGCTTTGTTTGTGTTGTGTCCGTGGGAGCTGACGTTGTATTTGCTGCTGGGCACCTGACACCCGCTGGTGAGCTGTGCCCTGCCTTTCCTAGCCTTTCCAGAGGCTTATTGATTTTTTCTATAAAAAAATCGTCTTTATAATTTATCAGTTTTCTCCTTTTTCTTTTTTAAAATTGTATTGATTTCTTGTTATTTTCTTCCTTTCATTCCGGCTGAAGATTTATTTTTGCCTTCTTTTCCCAGATTCTTGACTTAGAAACTTAACGTTATTGTGATTTGTGATTTTTTTTTTTTTTACAACATAAACTGTGTGTGCATGCGCACGTGTGTGTGTGTGTGTGTGTGTGTGTGTGTGTGTGTGTGTGTGTGTGTAGGCCAGAGATGGACACTGGGTGTCTTCCTCGTCTATTTTCGGGGGGTGGGGTGGGAGAAAGCCTGCCATTGAACCTGGGCTCTCTGATTCAGCTCGAGGGGCTCCAAGGGCTGTTCTGTCTCTCCACTCCGTGCACTGGCTTATAGCCTTGGACTGCGTGCCTGGCTTTTAACACGGGTGCTGCGGATCCTGACTCACATCTTCATGCTTGTGAGGCAAGCCCTGTACTGATTAAGCCACCTCCCAGCCCCACCATAGCAACGTTTACAGCTCGACAGTCCCGAGCAGCTTTGGCTTCGTTCACAAATTTTGAATTGCTGCATTTTTGTCTTCAAATGGCTTTATGTATTTTCAGAATTTCCTCTCTTTCTCCCATCCTTCCTTTTTCTTCTCTTCCTCCTCCTTTTTCTCTTTTGTTTTCTGTAGAGGGAGGATTTTTGAAGTAGGGTCTTGAGTGCTCCTCCTGTCTCCGCCTCCTGCATGCTAGGATTACAGGTACGCCCACCAAGCCTGACTCAAGTTTTTCTTTTGAAACTTCCTCTGACCCTTCCATGTTGTGTTGTTTACTTTCTGCATGCCAGAGACTTTCCTGTTGCTGCCGATTTCTGACTTGATTCTATTGTTGTCCACGTGGTTCCATGAACTTCCCTAGGTCCATTTTGTGAGCCAGGCTGTTGTCAACCTTGTTGAGTAGAATGGTGCTTGCAACGAGCGCATATTCTGTGACTGTTAGAGCTGGGATCAGGTGTGTCAACACGCCTTGCTCATGTCTGTGTACAGGGTCTTGAATTATCTGAGAAGTAATCTTGGATTTGGCTATTTATTTTTAGCCCTTGGTGTTTGTTCCCTGTATTAATACTTTGCAGTTCTTTTCTCTAGGGTCCACACATTTAGGAACAGAATGCTCCTGGGTGAGCCAGCCCTCCTACCTGTATGCATTGTGCTTTTCTGTGTGACTCCCTTGCCCTGAAACCGTACCAGCTTATTAGGAACATTTTATCACACACCCTTTCCATCTCGGTCTCCTTTACCCATTGAAATGAATCCTAGGAACAAGTTTCTTATAATGTATAACTGGGCTTTTTTTTTTTTTAAGTCTACTTTTCTAATCTCTGTTTTTCCGTTGGCATAGTGAGGTGGCTGTTCCCTCCCAGACTCTGGTCTTCATGGGTTCTTGTCTGGTCTCATCGGATTTCTCTGCAGTGGTTCTCTAAGGCTGTTTCTATACTTGTTTTTCTGTCAATAGTATCAAAGATGCTCTGTTCCATTGTGCCTGGGTGTGAGTTATGCTGGCTTTCTCCTGCGTGCTTCCCTTCACACAGTCTCTTGTATCTATTTGCTCACATCTTTTGCCAAACTTGGGAAGATTTCTTCAGATACAGTTTCCTTTCTCCCCACCTTATCAGACTCCAAGGATATGAATTTTTATTTACTGTTACTGTATTGCAAATTCCTGGAGCTCTGTTCCACTTGTCCATCCTCTTCCTACTGTTTAGGTTGAGTAAATCCATTTGACTGCAGTCAAGTTCACTGGTTCTGACAGCTTAAGTTTTTAACTCACTATGGCTTGCTCAGCATGGCTTCACTGGTTGCTGTACATGAAACCAAAGGCCTTGTGCGCACTAGGCAAGAATTCTGCTGCTGACTGTTAAGAGCAGGTTCAATTTTACACTTCAGTCATTTTTGAAAAACTTATACATAGTTTTTTCTCAACTTTTCCAACTTTTCATTTCTTTCAACAGAACATATAATTTCCTACTGAGACATTGTTGTTCTGAGATGCGGTCTCACTGTGTGACACAAGCTGAACTTCCTAACTCAGCCTCTAGAATACTAGATTATAGGTGTTTCTCACTTCATCCAACTTGTTGATTTTTTTTTTAAATGGCATCTTTAAACACATGGTCAGATAATTCTACCAACAACTTTGTTCTGTGATATGTTAGTTGGTTGACTGTTCTTTATGAAATTCCCAAATCTCATTAAAAGTTCAAAGTCTCTCAACTATTGGCTCCTGTGAAATAAAAATTAAGTTAAATAGTTTTTTGGTTTTTTTTTGTTTTTTTTTTTTACATAAAAAAGGAAGAACCAGGGCACAGTCACAATCAAATCAAAGTGAAACCACATTCCAACAGTGTAAGTAACTCAATGTCCAAAGTCTGGGATCCACTCATGATCTCCTGGGCTCCTCCAGGGGGCGTGGGGCAGTTCTCCAGCTCTGCCCTCTGCAGCACACACGGCTTCTCTTGTAGGCTCAGTCAGGCTCCACTTCACCTCTGCTGCCGTTCTCGGTGGCCATCCACCGGCACTGGCATCCAAAGCCAGGGGCTCTTGCTGCAGCTGGGCTACATTTTTACCAATAGCCTCTCCTGGCCTCTCTTCAGGGACTCCAGCCCTGCCACAGTGTGTCAAGCCTCAGCTGTTCTCCATGACCCCTTCACACCTTCAACACTGGCACCACCTGGGTGACTCCTACACTACCAAGTTCAGCTGCCAGTGCAAGGTACAGCACTGGCCTCCTCTGGAACACAGCTTCTGTGTGATGACTCTCAGGAAACACTTCCATGATTTCACCTCAGTGATGCTAATTTCTCAGCTCCAGATGACTAGACTGTCAAAAAAAAAAAAAAATAAATAAATAAAGGCAAAAGTGTCACCGCAAAAGTGTCACCACAAAAGTGCTGGTCTCTGATTAATCACCATTGACGATTCAGCCCAAGCTGACCAGAACCACATAGCAAATATGTAATGGCCCAGATAGTCTTTAAGTAAATCTCAAACTTTCTTCTGGGACTTCACAAGCCAGGCTTCCATTGTCTGCATTTCTTCTGACACTCTTTTCTTTCAAGCTCCTACAAATAGCTCGCCAAGCTTTGAACACTCAATGGTTTTCCTTGCCCAAAGTTCCAAAGTCCTTCCACAATCCTTCCAAACACGTGGTCACATCTGTTACAGCAACATCCCACTATCCTGGTACCCGTTCCTGTCCTAGTCAGGGTTTCTATTGCTGTGATGAAAACATCATGACCAAAAGCAAGTTGAGGAGGAAAAAGACTGTTTGGCTTACATTTCCACATTACAGTCCATCACTGAAGGAAGTAATTATAGGAACTCAAACAGGCAGGAATTTGGAGGCAGGAGCTGATGCAGAGGCCATGGAAGGGTGCTGCTTATTGGCTTGCTCCCCATGGCTTGCTCGGCCTGCTTTCTTGTAGAACAGAGAACCACCAGCCCAGGGATGGCACCCCTCCCCAATAGGCTGGACCCTTCCCCATCAATCGATAATTAAGAAAATGTTCTATAGCTGGATCTTATGGAGGCATTTCCTCACCTGAGACTCCCTCCTCTCAGATGACTCTAGCCTGCGTCAGATTGACATGAAACTATCCAGTACACCTTTTTTTGGGGGGGAAACTTTAACTGCAGAAAAAATTTAGGTTCCAAGACCTGGCAGCTATACTTCATATTTCAGCAGAGCTTAGATTACTGCTCAGGAGACTGAGCTAGGGAGATTGCAGATCTGCCTGGGCTGCAGAGAGGGTTCGAGGCTGGATTGGACAAGTCAGTGCAGCTGTGTCTGAAAAAGTAAGAAGTGCTTGCCTAGTATCTATGAGGTCCTAGGTGCAAGCCCAGCACCTCTTGCCAAAAGCGATAAGCATTTCCTAATTGTGTAATCAGAGAAGTAAAATTCTTACATGTGTCTCATGTATAACGTGTGGTGTGGAAGATCCAAGGTCCATGTGAGTGCCATAGAAAGAGCAGGACAGCAGCTGTGCTGGCTAGTTTTAAGTCAATTTTGCTCAAGCTAAAGTCACTGGAGAGGAGGGAGCCTCTATAAGATTGGGAAAGCCTGTAGTGCGTTTTTAAAAATTAGTAACTGATGGGGGAGGGTCCAGCCCACTGTGGGTGGTGCCATCCCTGGGCTGGCGGTCCTGAGTTCTATAAGGAAGCAGCTGAGCAAGCCGTGGGAAATAAAGCCAGGAAGCAGCACCCTCCATGGCCTCTGCATCAGCTCCTGCCTCCAGGTTCCTGCCCTGTCTGAATTTTTGTCCTGACTTCTTTCAGCGATGGACTACAGTGTGGAAGTGAAAGCCAAATACACCCCCCTCCCCAGGCTGCTTTGGCCATGGCGTTTAATCACAGCAATAGAAACCCTGACTAAGGCGGTGAGGTTGCTACTTGAGCCTATTGGAAGCTCTGGGACACGTGGACAAGTCTAGCCGAGTCTGAGCCCCCACCCAGGCAGTGCTCACAACTACAACATTGAAGTCAGGTGACCCGCAGGATCTTTGCCACTTTTTAATTTATCTTTGATCTATTTTTAGTACATGAAATGATATAACACCTGCCCTCGTGTTGATAAATTAGGCTTCTTCTTCTTCTTCTCCTCCTCCTCCTCCTCCTCCTCCTTCTCCTTTTTCTTCTCCCCCTCCTCCTCCTCCTTCTTCATCTTCTTTTTAAGTTTCTTTCTTTTAAACTGCTAACCTGTGTGTGGGTATGTGCATATCGGGTTAGGCAGCTTCAGAGGCCAGAGCGTGTGTTGGAGTGCCTGGATCTGGAGTCACCGCAGCTGTGAGTCTGCCATGGGTTCTGGCCACCTAACTTGGGTCCTCCAGGACAGCAGTACTTGCTCTTAGTCACTGATCATCTCTCCCTAGCCACCTAGATTTTGTTTTTAAATAAACATGGTGTGATGAGATGAATCTGCCAGCCTTTCTAGTGGAACTGTTACCATCCCAATGGGAGAAAAGACATTCTGAAGGACACTTGTGCCTTTGGCTATCGTTTGACTATGAGACCATTTAAACAAAGAACCTCGAGAAGAATTTCCTCAGGAATCCTGTCAGGGGAGAGGGAAGGATAAAGCCCTGGCAGCAGCCAGAGGAGGAAGCTGTCTTCCAGGAGACTTCACAGGGTTCTCACTTGTCAGAACACCTCACAGGAGAGACTGGAGCTGAGACAATGGCGGGCCAGGGGTGGATAGGACCACACCGTGGCCAGGACGGTGTAGTGATGCACACCTCTGCCTATTTAAAACTAAACCTCATGTCAGCATCCAGGAAATGGACTTGGGTGTTGGCTGTCACCCTTTGCTTCTCTTCCCTGTGTGGACTCACTGAATAAATATTTCTCTGATTTTTATTATTGCTTGTATCTTTACTTGGCATACTTGGCATACTGGGCAGAAACACACGAACACACTAGATTTTCAGAACCCAGGCTTTGACCTTAAAAGATTTTGTAACAGAATCTTGATAAGTTTCTCATCCTAAAGCGTAGTGGAAATTCCATGTCCTTATTTACAGCTGCCATTTCTAAATGTCTACAGGCACTTTTAAATATCTATTTCTTTTACTTTTAATGTGTGTGTGTGCCAGAGTGTGTATGTGTTCGCTTTGGGCATTTGGGAGCCCACTGAGGCCAGAAGTGTCAGATGCCTGGAGTTACAGATGGTTGTGAGCTGTCATGTGAATGCTGGGAACTGAACCCGGGTCCTCTGCAAGATCAGTCAGTATTTGTAACTGCTGAGCCTTATCTTCAGCCCCTCAAGGCACTTTTCAAAACAATATATGTTTAAAAATAGAATTACGTCACTTCCCTTCCCTTTCCCAGATACTTGTCCTCCAATTCCTATCAAGCCCTCACGCTCAAGTTAATAGCGTTAAAAAACTATTCTTACATATAGCCATACACATACATATATAGGTGTGTATGTTCTGTATTCACATATGTATTTATATATGTAAATATGTAACCATACATGAAACCTTCTGAGTTCATTCTGTTGTTTCTGTGTATATGGTTTCAAGGCTGACCACTCTGCATTGCACAACCAAGAGGGAGGCTCATTCCTGAGAGAGGCTAGTTATTTTTCTACCAGTAGTCAATTGTTGCCTGTAGGTCTTTGTCTAGGGTTGGAACCCCAAGAAAATCTCCCCCTTCCACGTTGACATGTTTATTGAAATCGCCATTGATCCAGTCATTTTGGGTAGCCATTTCCAGAGAGACTAGATCACAGCAAACTTTCTGGTACACTGGCTTCTCCAATCTTTCCACCCTGCCCTCTTCCTCAGTCTTCCCTTAGTCATGGATGCATGGAGCTGTGATGTGGATGTGGCTTTGGGGACAGGAGTCCCCATGATCTGCTGATCGTGCATGGTCTCAGTTGTTTTCTGTGGTGGTCTTTAGTAGCTGTAAAGAGAGGCTTCTTTGGCCAGGCTTGGGAACTAAGCTTGGAAGGGAAAGGTGGCTTTCCCATCTCCCCGGCACGTCCCAGAAATTCTCACCATCTCAAAATTCGGCAAGATAAACACGTTCACCTCTGTTTTAAAGATTAAAAAAATCCCAAATCTCAAAGCTGTGCCCTGCTGGGAGTTTTGCCACTGGTGGAAAGATTGAAGGGTTGCTGCCTCCTGATCTTCCTTACCAGTGCCTGGGCAGAAGGGCCTTACACACTTTTGAAAACAAGAAACTTTCCCAGCCTTAGCTTTTCTCAGTAAGAACAAGACTCATTTGCATAAGTACAAGAACTTCCTCAATAATCGGTTCTTTCTGGGTTGCCTCTAAGAGCAGTCAGGGTGCTCCAATTCCAGGTCTCTTGTCTTAGGGTGGCTGTTCAGCCCCGATGGCCAGCAGAGGGCAGCACAGGCCAACTGATGGACGGATGGGCCCCCAGCATCCGCCTCCAGCCTTAGCCACCTGTGTGAAGCCAGACTCAGTAATACTACCCGAACCTCCTCAGGTTGGGTGTGCCCAGGTGCAACAGCTCAGGTTCCCGGGGAAGGAGATATGCCTCCCTCTCTTCTGGCGTACCCTGGAGATGCGACAAAAGTCGAGAAGATTCTGGACCGCAAGCAGATTTTCTCTAGCACATAGCCCACGCGACAGGGACCTATCTTAACTGGAGTGTGGGTTCCCCTGCGTGAACTGTATTAAAGGACATCTCTCCAAAAATAGTTCTGAGCATGGCAAGGCTTTTAGATGGCTTCCTGGGAGAAAAAAAAAGTTACAGGGAACTTAAATTTGCCTGTGTTGCTTTTTATAGCACTCAGAACAGTACACATAGCTGAGTCACCTGACAGAGGTCACCTGGTAGAGAACATCTGGTGGAGGTCATCTGTTAGAGTTCACCTGGCAGAGGTCACCTGCTAGAGGACATCTGGTAGAGTGTTTATTTATTTTTTAAAGATTCAGCTCCTAACTTATTAATAATGTGTTAAAATGAGAAGCACAACTGTATTGTATACCCTACAATGACTGTAATGTTGCTTTAGAATTAAACTCTTGTTGCTAAGTTTCATTTTTGTGTCACAGACCCCATCAGGTGGCGTACTATGGTGTTCATGGTTCAGTTGAGGAGGCTCAGCTCTGAGGCCAGTTGTCATAGCTAGAGCTTCAGCAAAGCCCCGCCTCCCTACAGGCCAGTCCAATGGTCATGAGGCCTGTGTTTGCATATTCCCCTAGAGAAATGGTCTCACTGTAGGTCTTCCTCTGGGAGGGATGCATTCAAAGGTGGAGGCTCGGGTGATTAAGGTGCAGCTCCCAGAGCCTTTCAGTAGGTCTTTGATTTACTGCCACAGTACTGGCTACTATATGGCACACTATGGCTCCATTAGCTGTATTTCAGGCCACATGGCTTTGTGCTGGTCTCGCAGAGGGATGATGGTGGAGCAGGATTAAGCTTGCCTAGCTGTGCATCCGCCCTCTCCTTCCCAGTGCTGCCTGCTGACAGCGGAACAGTGACCAATGGCGCACATCCCTGCTGTCCTGGCTTCTACACTGGCTGGGAGAGAAACAGTTATGATTCAGACCTGGAGTCAGAAGCTACAGCCCCCGGGTTCCATAGGTTGATGTGGTTTATAGCCACAGCTGTCTGTAGAATTGCTTTATATTTCCTATCTACAATGCTGGGGCACTGGAAGTGCCTGGGAATGCCAACAAACAAATGAAAACAAAATTAACCCTATAAATTGCAGTACACCCATCTAGTGGAATGTTGTGTGACCATTAATAGTCAGGTCTTAGCTTCTTTTATGACACAGGAAAATATGAAATATAATCTCATACAAGAAGGTTAAAATGTTCTGTGTAGTAAAATTGTGTGTGCGTGTGGGTATACACACGCAGTGGGTGTCTGAGTAATAGAATTTTACAGCGAGCAACTCCCTTAGTACAATTATGCTTTCTTCTTTCAGTCATTTATTTATCTATCTATTTATTTATTTATTTATCTATCTATCTATCTATCTATCTATCTATCTATCTATCTATTTATTATGAAATGGTTTTCCATTTCTTGGCATGGTGGGATCTCACCCAGAGCCTTGTGGTTTTGTACTGAGTGGCAATCCTAGCCCCTATGTTCTTGAGACAGAGCCTTGCTAGTGGCTGAAGCTAGATCTAAATCTCTATATATTCAGGATGGCCTTGAACTCATAGTAGTCCCTTTGCTTCAGCTTTCTGGGTTCAGTTTTCTAATTTGTCAATGCTACAGCCCTGGGACTCCACAGGTGAATGTGGTTTATGCCCAGAGCTTACTGTAGAACTTTCTGTAGAAAAACAAAAACAAAAACAAAAACAAAAACAAAACAAAACAAAAACAAAAAAACCAAACCCACTTATTTTAATTTTTTGAGATTTTTAAATTTTATTTTTAAATTTATTACAGTTTATTCACTTTGTATCCCAGCTGTAGCCCCCTCTCTTATCCTCTCCCAATCCTGCCTTTCCTCCCTCTTCTCCTCCCATGCCCCTCTGGAAGACCACTGATAGGGGAGGTCCTCCTTTCCTTCCATCTCATCCTAGCCTATCAGGTCTCATCAGGACTGGCTTCATTGTCTTCCTCTATGGCCTGGTAAGGCTTCACCCCCCCTGAGGGGGAGGTGATCAAAGAGCTAGCCACTGAGTTCATGTCCGAGACAGCTCCTGTTCCCCTTAGTAGGGAACCCACTTGGAGACTGAACTGCCATAGGCTACATCTGTAACGGGTTTTGTGTATATATGGCCAATAAAATGAGATAGTACTATATAATAGTCTGATGTATTCAAATAAAGATGTTGTAATTTGGAAGTCTGGATACAAAATGTACCTACTGGCTTGTGTTTGAACAGTTGGCTGCCAGCTTGTACCACTACTTTGGAAAACTATGGAAACACTGGAAAGAATAGGACTCTGGTAGGCCTACCCTACTGTATGTCCTGTTTCCTGGACCACTGAGATGTGAGCAAGTGGCCTCTTGATCTTGCTGCTGCAGCCTGGAATCACCCCCACCTTGCCTTTCCTACCATGGCTATGCTCTCAAACTGTTGGCTAGAATACTTCCTCCTGAAGTTGCTTCTTTTCAGATATTCAGTTGTAGTGCTGAGAAATAGCTGCTGCAGTGACACAAACAAGTTCTTGACTAAATAAGGGGATGGGAGAGGACAGGAAAACCTCCCATGCAGAATCCCAAATCATCTCTGTAGATGTTCCTCTCTGGAGACATGAGGGGGAGTTGGTCACTTTTTTCAAATTCACTGAGTTTCGAATGTTTACCAGCCAAAGCTCACTGTGTGACATGAGTACAGATGTGTGCTTACAACGGGATATGTATGGAAAGCAGAGGACGACGTTATGAGGTCCCTTGTCTTCTTCCATCATAACATGGGTTCCAGAGATTCGGCTGGCCAGGCTCCCACAGCATCTGCTTTTGTCAGCTGAGCCATCTCACTGGCTCCTCACTTTTATTATCACATTTTCTAAACAGACACAGGGTTATGGAGTTACAGATTTCTTGAGCATTGGCTGTTTGTTTAAGGATCTGTGTGTTTAGTGAGACTTTGTCCTCAGTGCTCATTTCAGTGCCTTTGGCATGAGCCCCCACACTGCCACTGCTCTTATTACTCCATGTGTTTCTAAGTTTGTAAAAAAATTTTTTTGTGGACTCAAACTGCTTAACTGGCTCTTTGTGTTGGGTAACTGCTTTTTCTCATTTTAAATTCTCATCTAATTTTTATACCTGCCTTCTCAGGTCTCCTCTGTGTCTTCACAGCTTATATACCTGCCTTGACTCAGGCAGAGCCTATAAGGACTGCATTCTACACCGACAGACCTGTGTGGGGGTTACAAACACATTCAAACAAGTCTTATGTCTCTCTTGAGTCTGGGGTCCTGCTGAGGTCCCACCCAGTTCTTGTCAGCTAGCATTTTATAGGATGCTCATCTCAGACATTCATGTATGCATGTACATGAGACTATTTTAAGGAACTATCTCTATGGTGTGGAGCTAGCAGGGCTGAAATCTGAAGAGTAGGTCTCTCTGTAGAAGCTGTCTTGCTTAAAGGTCAGCTTTTTTTTTTTTTTCTTTTTGCTCTTTTTATTCAGGTTTTCTGTGGGATGGATGAAGCTTGACTCCACTGGGAAATGGGAATGAGTGTTCTTCAAAGACCTGTGTTTCAGATCTGAAATGTCTGCTCAAAGGTCACTTGTTGAAGGCTCAGCCAATGCAGCAGTGTTTAGAAGGGCTGTAAAGGCTTGAATCCAATCAATGGGTGTGAAGTTAGTACTGATTGTCAACTGACAGGATCTGCAATCACCTAGGAGGCTCTGAGCATTCCTGTGATAGATTATTTATTTAATTGGGTTAAAGTGGGAAGAGCCACCCCCATGATGGGTGGTGCCATTCTCTGGGTTTGGGTCCCAGACTGCAATAAGGAAGAAAGCTAACTGAGCATGGACATTGACATCTTTGTTTCCTGTTGATGTAATGTGACCAACTGCTTCAAGTTGCTGCCACAAGGACTGTACCATAGAACTGAGTCAAAATAAATAAATGAAACCTTTCTCCCATAGGTTGCTATGGCCAGAGTATTTCATCACAGCAACAAAAGAAATAAGATACCCATCAATGGAATTTAATAGCCTAATGGGCTATTAGGGGGTGGAGCCTAGTAGAGGAAGTTGGTCACTGCTGGTGTGCTCCTCCCACCCACCAGACTCTTCCTCTCTCCTGCTTTGCTTCCTGGACATCATGAATTGAGCATCCCTCTTCTGCTATGATGTACTGCTTTCCAGGACTCAAAAAAAAAAAAAAATGGGCTAAGCAACCTTAGACTGAAACCATGAGCCAAAATAAAGCTTACCTCTTTTAAAATGATCTCTCAGGCATTTTATCAGAGCAGTGGAAAGCTAATTCATATCATCCAGAGAAGTACCTACAGTGATGCTGAACCCAGCCATGCCAACCAACAAAATGAATCCTGTCAGCATAGAGTGTTCTGGTCAAGTAACCCTACTATGGACTGACATATCTGCGGTTTCCCACCCAGCCTTTCTTCCCTGGCATAGCTTTGAACTACATGTCCCTTACACAGACTGCTTTCTGTGGGCTAAATCCGATGCCTGGGCAACACTGCGGTCCTCACTGACTGGGCCTCGACCTGGGCTGAAGCAGCCAGCCAAGAGGGCTGCTAGTGCTTTATATATGTGCATATATAGATTCACTTATTTTATGTGTTTTGCCTGCATGCACCATGCATATGCCTGGTGCCTGAGGTAGTTAGAAGGCAACAGGTATGCTGAGAGTAGAGTTAGAGATGGTTGTGAACTGCCATGTAGGTGCAGGGAACTGAACCCAGGTCCTCTGGAAGACTGGCTAGTGCTCTTACCCACTGACCCATCTCCCTGCCCCTCCCCCCTTTCAGGCAGGATTTCTCTGTTTTGTAGCTCTGGCTGTCTCACGATGTAGATCAGACTTTCCTTGAACTTGGAGACCACCTGCCTCTTCCTCCCAAGTGCTGAGATTAAAGGTGTGTGCCACCATGCCTGGCTTCTGAGTGTTCTTGTCACTGGCTTAGTTGATTTACAGTGTCCTGATTTGACTGACTCAGACAAGGCATGGTGTGGAAGGTCTGATGATCTCCTCACCCACTGTCTAGAAAGCCTCTCTTGGTGTATGTGCTTTGAAGATTCATTACTAGATACGTGCATTTTTATACTTTCCTGGTGGGTCAAACTTTTTGTCATCATGCTATCTATGCTACTTAGAAAAGTTTTTAAAAATTCATTTTGTGTGGTGTGAGCACACATGTGGAGGTCAGGTCATAGGAACAACTGAGGGAGTTGCTTTTCTCCTTCTACTATGTGGGTCCTGAAGAACTGGAGTTGCCAGGCTTGGGGGCAACAGCTGCCAACTGTCTTCGACATGTTAGTATCTGAACAACTGCCTGGAGCACTACTTCACTTTCAGCGCTGTTATCAGCTGGCACGTTGCTTCAAACAGCCACACCTAATAGCAAGCCACTCTGGTGCTTTTCCTGGCTCATTGGCCACCCTCAAAAGATTGTCAGCACAGCTGCAGTTAGATGTGTGTTTAGTCCAGAAAGCCACCTTAAGACTACTTTCCGGGATTACTCCTATTACCAAGGATGGCGTGAGGACCCAGTCAGCAAAACATAATCTACAGGGACTGAAGAGGGAGAACTGGTTACTTGTGTGATGGAAATGGAAGTGGAACACTGGAAGGTTAGCTAATGCCTCCTGGGTGGAGGAAACAGCAGGAATGGTTTCCTCCTATCAGGAAATCAGTCACTATGTCCATATCCTAGGGAACATCATGTGTGTGGGGAGTATAAAGTAGGTTGGAGCTAGGAAGAATGGGCTAAGAATAGTTGAGGCAGTCTCTGCTTGTGAGAGTTGCAGTCAGTGGTAATGTGGGCGGAAGCCGGGAGTCTCCCCTTGCAGTTTTCCGTTGTTGTCTTCAACTAGCTGAGCTTCATCAGGTGGCATGTGTCAAGGGAGTTTGTCGCATGCTGTACACCACAGAGCACGCAGGAAAGAGTGGCCACGCGGTCTGCGTGCAGAAGACGAATAACGGGCAGCTTTCCAGGAAGCCACCTCTGAGCTCCACTGCTATACAGTCCTGACTCAAAGGTCAAGAAGGGAGCTTTCCTCTGCCGACCACCGTGCCTCCCGGCAGGAGCTGCGGAGTTGGGCTCCCAAGGGGCGAGGGCTCTGCTTCTCCTGCGTTCCACAGACTCCATGGAGCTTCTCGGGTCCGCATCCGATGCTTTCAACACGGCAGCGCTCCGCGAGAACTCAGTCAAGCCTCCGGGTCTCACCAGCCGCTGAAGGCTAACGTCCCGGTGACGTCATGGGGCTGAGGTTCCAGACCCCGGAGAATTAGCTCTGCGTCGGAGTCAGGACGCCGCCTGCGTACCTGTCACTGTCCTAGGCTCACGCGCGCTCGGACTCCGCATCCAGATGCGACTCCAGCCGCTGCTGTTCACATGCAGCGCACAGACCGCAAGGTGCGGAAGCGCCTCGCCGCCCGGACGCCTCGCTACGCGAGCAGTAACCCAGCCACTATCCTTCAGACGCTCTTCCGGCGCGGAGCAGCGGAGAGCGCCGCCGCCCAGCGGGCGCATGCGTGCCTCGCGCGGGAAGCGGTGCATTATGGGAGTCGCGCGCTTTTGCCGCTTCCGCGAATATGGCGGCGCCGTAGCCCGGGAGCGGGATCCTGGGGCGCGGGGAGGCTGCGGTGCGCAGTCCGGGCGCGGTAATGGCGACCCCGGATCAGAAGTCGCCCAACGTTCTGCTGCAGAACCTGTGCTGCCGGATCCTGGGCCGCAGCGAAGGTACGCGCGGCGGGGCTGAGGGCTGTGGAGCGGGGAGCGCCAAGACCCTGGCCGGCCGGGTAGCTGTTATCCCTGGCCCCGGGGGTGGAAAGGGGTGCGGCGCGCGGGTGTCCCTGCCTCCTGTAGCGGTCGGGTTTGGTTTTTGCTCCCGTGTCCAGACCACACCACGGACTGCAGCTCTGCTTTTGCGTGCTTTCCACTCCGCTGTCATTTTTGCCTCTGGTTTGAGTCCAGGGTTGGATTATGCTACCTTATTCCGGGAGAGTTCAAGAAGCGAATGATGCGTCTATGAAGCTAGATAGACCTCAAGGCACTTCTGTCCACTTTACCTGTATTGTAGCCGTGATAGTTGGGGGGAAAAAGATCAAGGATCTCGTTCCTTGAAGCTCATTTTGGAGATGAGTAGGAACGCGTCGTGAGGGAACGTTTTAGTAATTGACATGACTGGGTTACTTGCTCCTTACGCCTCAAAAATGTTAAGAGATAAATCGCGCGGGTGTTCAAGGAAGACTTTGAACAAAATTGCATTTTAAGAACTGAGAGAGCCTTTTGATCTTTCATAATTTATAACAGCCTGTGTAACAACTTGTCAAGGTAGAGGATGAATTACTAAACCATTGACTCGATGCAGTTCTTGCTTTATACCCTGTAATGTTTAACTGTGTACTTTATTCATGTAAGAATCTTTGAGGTCCCCTTGTCCCGGTGATGCCAAAGCGATGCTCCTCCTGTCAGTGGAGGAACTGTTGACTAGTGAGTTAGTGAACACTGTTTGTGAGTGAAAATCGCTGTGTGGGAAGAAGGAGCTTAGTGGGAAAGGAAGGAAGGAAATTGAAGTAGCTATCCCAGCGACCTGGTAAGAGTGAGAGAGGGTCATTCAAATATCTGGGGAGAGTGTGAGTGGAGGGCAGCTTACCTTTCTGATCGAGTGTCCCAGTCATAGGTGAAATCAGATAAACAGTTCTTAGTTATGACTTAACGTTCATAACATCATTTTTCCTTTATTGCATTGGTCCAAATATTTTACTTTTCAGGAAGAAACTCATAGTTGTAACTGGATTTTGAAGTTATTCATTATGTACTTCTAAATTTGAATTTTACACTAAGGTCCCTTTTGATTAATTGAAACGTTGATTTTTAGCAAAATTCTGTGTCCTCTTGTTTCCCCCATTTATCATTTCTTGGGAATCCCTGGTCTCTCAGAGAGATACAGGATAAAATATTCCACAAAGCTCCTTAAAGATGATGCTGTCTTTGCTGTGATGGAGTTGTGGTTTGCTGAGTTGACTTTGTTCTCTGTTCTTGTTGTAATCTGACAGGTGTTGTAGCAATAGCTCATTGTTTTCATCTCCTTTTCCTTATGCTGTTGAGCATCTTTTCATGACTTCTCTTTTGGACATTCAGATCTCTTCCTAATGCTTTTTTTTTTTTTTTTTGGTTTAGTTTTCTTCATAGTGTTTGCTTATGTTCTTGCTTGATTGCTTCTTCCACCTTTATAATTTTGAATGTCCTTTATTTTTCTGGGTACAAGTCCTTTGTTTTGTGTTTTGAAAACTTTTTTTTCCAGCGTTTTAACTCTAATAGTTGTTTTGTTTGTTTGTTTGTAGAGCAGAAATGTTAATATTTTTAAAGGCTTTTAAAAAGAGTTGTGTGGATAGGTATTTGCTTGTGTGTCCGTGTGTGCACTGTGTGTGTGTGCATTGTCTGCAGAGGTTGGAAGAGGCGCCTGGTCTCCTGGAACTGGAGTTGTAGGTGGCCTGGGCATTGGATTCTTCACTTCTAGAAGAGCAACAGGGCTCTTAACTGCTCTCTAGCCCCCAAATCTTGGTGAATTCCAATTTATCTGTTCTGAAAAGAGGGGAGGGGCAGGGAGATGGCTCAACAGGCAAAGAGCTTCCCCTCCAGTCTCCAGAACCCATGTAAAAAGCCCTGCTCGTGGCATGCATTTGTATTAACAATGCTTCTAAGGCAGTATGGGAGGCAGAGACAGGAGAATCATCTGGAAGCTCAAGAACCGTCGAGTCTGGGCTCTGCTGCTCAGTTATTAAAACAGCAAGAGAGACAGCTTTCTTTACAGGATTGTAGCCAGGACTGTTCCTGAAAGTGGTCCTTTGCTTTCTAGTGTGCTGTCTTTCTCCCAGCCTCTGTCCCCATAGATAAGATAAAAATATATTTTGAAATGATCATGATTTCATGTTAAGAACTGTTACCAAATCCAAAGTCATAAAGATTTCTTTCTTTTCCTTTTTCCCTAGGAGAGGTAATATTATATTGTTTTGTGTGATGTGAGTTAGTTTTTTGTTAAATGGTACAAGTTGAGGTTCATTTTTGAGCTGACCAAAGGAACTACCTCCCCCAACTGTACTTGTTTTATTCCTGTCTTGAAGACTGAAAGTGTTGAAATGAACCCTTAAAGAATATTGACAGCATGGGCTACTCCAGACTAGGAAGAGCCAGCATTTGTGAAGGAAGGCGCCTGATGGCAGTGTATTTTTTTTTAAAGCACCTAATATCTTAGAATGGTTTAGATTTACAAGAAAACTGTACACACATGGTTCTCTTTTGCCCAACACCATGTCTTCTGGTCTGAGCATATTGCTTCCTGAGGTGCAGTGTTACAGTTAGTAATAATAATTACTATAGTAATTAATAGTAATAATAATAATATTGTTGATGCAGTGACAAAATTGTCACTTCAAAGGGAGTAAGAGGCAATTTTGGAGTGAAACATAAGTGACTGCGGTCTGGAAACATAGATTCAGGTTACCAGTAATGCCTTGTTTCAACATGGTAACAGTTTCGTGAAATTTAGTATCAGAACAAAATAAAGTCATGACCTGCTGGGTGCTGCACGCCTGTAATCCCAGCTCAGGCAGGTCTCTGTGAGTTCAAGGCCAGCCTGGGCTACAAAGGGAATCCAGGAAAGCCAAGGCTACAGAGAGAAACAAACAAACAAACAAACAAAGAAACAAAACCAAAACAGCAACAAAAACAAAATAAAGTCATGAATCAAGGTACTTTTCAAATATATTAGAGTGAACATCAGGTAGGTTGAGTACAGCAAAGTGGAGAATGTCTGTTATTAGCCTCAGGTTCTATTTGATGACATTCTCGTCTTAGGATTGGTGGAGTCTGAGGTTCCTGTGTATTCCAAAACACTTACCTAATAGTCACAAGGGTGGATGGTAGTTCAAACACGGAGGTGGACAGTGAATGGACTTTAAGAGGGCTAAGGATAGATGACCAAGGCAGCTTAGCTCCAGACTTGCAATAGTAACCTTAGCTAAGGTACTTGGTGATTTTTCAGATTTGACACTGATTTTTGCTTAGTCTTGGAGAATATATGATGGCTAATTGCAGTTACTTTAAAAAAAATCTGTGTGTGTGTGTGTGTGTGTGTGTGTGTGTTCATTCACGTATGAGAGTGAGAGCACGTGCATGTGTGGAGATCAGAGGACAGCCTCTGATTCTAGTCCTCACTTTCCTTCTTTTGGAAACAGGACCTCTTGGTTTTTTGTGTTCACCAGGCTAGTTGGCCCAGAAGCTTTCTCTTGCCCTCCCTTCCCGTTCCTTGCTGTTTGCAGCTTTGCTTTGTTTTGTATGCTGTCCTCAAATGTGTGGTGGTATTTAAGCTGGGTGCCATGCTTCTTCTTCGTGGAAGGATTGTTGGAGACCCTGCTGTTGCTGGGAGCTTCACCTGTCTCTCTTATTCTCTGAGGTCAGGCTCTGACTTTGATCATTCTCTGCTGACTTGCTGTGTGTCAAATCCTTTGAGGTTTGCCTGGATGGGAATCAGTGGTTGTCAGGGGTACTGGGCAGGCATTGCCTTTTCCACCATATATGCAGCTGTTTCCAGTGGTGTCTGTCTGCTGAGAAAATGCAACTCCTTTCCTTGCTGAGCCTCACTGGCTTCTGCAGAGTATATTATGCATTTAATGCTTTTTCTCGACATTGTCCCTCTGGATGGATAGTTTTAATTTTGACACAATAGAGAATCACCTGAGAAGGGAATGTCTATGAGGAATTATCTAGATTAGGTTGGCCCATGGGCATGACTATGGGGGACTCTCTTGTTTATATTAATTGAAGTAAGTGGAAAGACCTCCTCACTGTGGGTGGCACTCTTCCTGCCACATGAATTCCTGGAGTGCCTAAGAGTGAAGAATGTGAGCTGAACAGTAGCGTGTGCATTTATTACTCTCTTTTGACTGTGAGCGTGTGTGGTATGACTTCAAGTCCTGCTGCCTTCACTTTCCTTCTGTGGTAGACTGTACCTTGAACTTTTGAGTGAAAATAAACCCACTCTCCCTTAAATTGCTTTTGTCAAAGTCTCTTATCACAGTAAAGGAAAAAGAAACTAAGAAATTGGTACCAAGAGTGGGTAATATTGTTGTGAAAAACCTGACTGTGATTTTATGACTTTGGAACTATTTGTGGGAAGAATGTGGAAGAGTTTAAAATTTGGGGCTAGAAAAAGCCATTGAATGCTGTGAGTAGTTTAGTGGGCTTTCTCTTGGGAGCTTGGAAAATGAAACTGAGAAAAATGAGGACAAATGGAAGCTTAGCTCTTGAGAAGAAGGACTGTGTCAGAAAATGGGCCAGGGACAATCCTGTGATATTTTATTAAGAATCTGGCTTTATTTTGCCAGTTTTGTGAGATTTCGAATGAAGTTTGATTTAAACATAATTTGCTAGAAAGGTGTGTGGACAAGCTTCAAGTTTTTGACATGGAAGTGCAGACAGAAAAGCAGCTGTGGCTGTTACAGAGATGAGCACCATGAAGGAGAAACCTGATGGTCTGCACGGGGACATTAGGAAAGTGTGTCCTCAGGGTCAGCACACAGAAGCTGACACAGCTATGGTCCACGGGGGCAGACTACACCTCCTTATGGTGGCTCTGCTTAGGTGCTGTTGCTTTTGAAAGTATGAAAGACACAAGGAGGAAGGAGTGGCAGAGAGCAGCTGAGGTCAGGCACTGTGTGGCGGGGGCCCTCAGAGGCCATGTGTGTTACTGTGAAGATGAAGTGTAAGTATAGAAACCCCAGAGTGTTGGGGATGCCAGGATCACAGGACATGTGCCCGGAAGAGCTGTAGGCATGAAGCGGAGCTGGACTAAGTTTGAAAGAGAAGCTGTGTGTGTCACAAGTGGAAGGGCTGAAGGAATGGGGCTGCCTGAACCCTTTGGAGCCCAGTCAATTTCATCATGGGCCCCAGATTCTGGACATGGAGCTGCAGTATTTGGTTTTGGCCATATTGGGTTTGGCAATTCAGTTTGATTATTTCTTGCTGTGTTCTTGATTATTCTAATTTGAAATTGGAATGTTTTATTTTGTGCCATTATATGTTGGAAGCATATAAGTTGTTTTTTTTTTTTTTTTTCTATAGGAGTTGACAATTCAGCATTTTGAACTTCTAAAATGCTAAGAATTTTCAAGACTTTGGAGACTTAAAATTGGACTGTACTTTACATTTACATTATTAGGGTTTCTTAGTGTTCTGTTGTTATAAAGAGACACCATGACCATAGCATGTCTTATAAAGGAGGACATTTAATTGTGACTTGCTTACAGTTTCAAAGGTTTAGTCTGTTACCATATTGGTGGGAAGCATGCTGGCAGGCAGGTAGACATGGTGCAGAAGGATCTGTAGGCAGCTGGAAGAGCAAGAGCCACTGGGCCTGGCTTGGGTTTCTGAAACCTAAAAGCCTACCCCCAGTGACATACTTCTTCCAACAAGGCCATACCTCCTAATCCCTTTCAAGTAGCACCACTCCCTATTGACCAAGCATTCAAATATATGAGCCTATGGGGCCCATTCCTTTTCAAATCATTATATTCTAATCCATGGCCCCCATAGCCTTGTAGTCATACCATAATGCAAAAGTGCTTTCAGTCCAACTTCAAAAGACTTCGTAGTCTGTAACAGTCTCAACACTATTTAAAAGTCCAAAGTCTCTTCTAAGACTTGTGACAATCTCTTAACTGTAAGCCCCTGTAAAATAAAAAACAAAAACAAAAAGACAAAACATATCACATACTTCCAGTATACAATGGCACAGGATATATATTACCATTCCAAAATGAAGGAAAGGAAGCCTCACGAAGAAATGCTGGACAAAAGCAAGACCGAAAACCAGCAGAGCAAACTTCAAATTCTGCACCTCCATGTCTATGTGAAAGGGCTCTTCAGACCTCCAACTCCTTTTGTCATTGTTGACTGCAACTCACTTCTTGCTCTTGGGCTGGTCTGTTAGCAGCCTTCCTCTGCAGGTGTCCCCATGGCCCTGGCATCGCCAACATCCTGGGGTCTCCAAGGTGATTCAGGCTTCACCTTCACAGCTTTCTGCCATGGCCTCTCAGGGTCTCCATGCAGACACACCCCTGACACATGCCTGGCCTCAGCAGCTTTTCTAGGGAGATTCCATAACCACCTGACTCTAAAGCTAAAACAAAACCACATGGCTGAAGTTGCCATGTGGAACTTGGCCTCCTTGTTCAAATACATTTTTACTACCTTTCTGTTTTTTGTGGTTTTCTTCCTGCTTCAGTTTTTTTCTAATTCCTTTTCACAAGGAGGAAGCTTAACTGGTGATTTTTTTGTTTTGTTTTGTTTTATTGTGTTTGGCTGAGGTTACCCCTCCCTATATTCCATTTAGCATCAAGGTTTTCTTTGCTTTTTATTTCCTTGAGCACAAGATTTAGCTCTATTACACTTCCTGGTACTCCCTTTCTCCTCAAACTGTACATTTTGTGTTTCTCCTTGTTTGGCTTGTACCTTTTTATTATTGATTATAACCATGCAAGAGTCAATACTAGACTCTTTTGAAATCTCCTCTGCCAATGTCATTAATCTGAAAGTCTTCAATTTACCCTCAGGCAGATTTTTTTTTAGACCAGGGCAAAAAAGCAGCCACATCAAAACCAAAAAGCAAACAAACAAACCAAAAAAACAAAATAACAAAACATATCAGATACTTGTCAAGCTATCACAGGGATAGTCTGGAAGCCACTTACTAATATTCTTCTCTGAAACCTCTTAAGTGAGGCCATTATATCTACAGTGCTCTTAGCACAACTATCTTCCATGTTCTGATTAGGATGGCCTATTAAGCCCTACATAAAACATTCAGCTGCTTTCATGGTCCACAGTCCCAAAGTTAACACTCTGCCAACAAGCAGCATGGTCAGGCCTATCACAACGGCATCCCCCTTCTATTACCAACTTCTGTCTTAGGCAGTTTTCTGTTGCTGTGAAGAGATGCCATGGCAACTCTTAGAAAGGAGAGCACTGGGTTGGGGCTTGTTTAAGGTTTAATCCATTATCGTGGTGGGAGTCATGGCGACAGAAAGAAATGCAGCCATGGTGTGGGAGAAAGAGCTAAGAGTTCGACATTGGATCTGCAGGCAGCAGGAAGAGCAAGAACCACTTCCTGCCTGGGCTTCTGGAACCTCAAAGCCCACCCCCAGTGGCACACTTCTTCCAAAAAGACCATACCTCCTAATCTCTCTCAGCACTACTTCCGATCAGACATCCAAATATATGAGCCTATCGTGGTCACTTCTACTGAAACCACCACAGAGGATAACAGGAGACTTTGGGGACAAAGAGTAGAAGGTTATGGCTTAAAGTGATATGTTTATGTGTCAAGTTGGCAAGAGGTGAAATTGTGATGATTAGCTGTATGTATCACCTTGATTCAATCTAGAATCACCTAAAAAGAGTCTCCGTGGCAGATTGTCTAGGTTGGCCTGTTCAGATGTCAATAGAGAATTACCTTGATTTATGGGAAGTCCAGCCTACTGTGGTGTCACCATTCCCTGGACAGAGGAGCCTGGGCTGTGTGGGAGTGGAGGAAGGGAACTGGACGCCTGCATACAATTTTAAATATTATGTTTAAATATGACTGGATGTTATGTGACCAGTTGGTTCAAGTCCCTGCCCTTGGTTTCCGTGCAGCGGTGGACTGTAACGTAAAATTGTGAGTCAGATAAGCCTATTCTCCTTGAGCTGCTTTCGTTAATATTTATCACAGCAGCAGAGAAGAAACTCCCTCCCACCCCCTTCCCGTTGCTGGCCTTGCAGACATTTGGTTTCCGGTGTCATCATCCTTAGGTCGGTGCCACACACCCATCTGTTCTCTAGCTCTCCTCTCTGGCTTCACTTTTGCCTTGGTAAATTTGTGTCTTCCTTATTTAAACTGCTTTATTCTCTCTCTTTTTTTTTTTAAGAAAGCAGAGATGAACCTATGCTGTAACTCATAGAGTGTAGAAGCATGCGCCCAGATTCTGCCTCTTTCTTGCTAGGAGCTGGGACTGCTCAGCGGCCTCTGACCAGCTTACTTCCTAAGTCCCTTGCCCATCCTGTGACTTTAGTTGCTCCTTTTAAATTGGCTACCGGTTCAGTTTGGTTTTCCTTTAGGATTTTTCTGTATCTCTGCTATCTTTTCCCAAACTTTATAGAACTCTTCACTGAAGTCATTGATTAAATATAGCTTTTCTGTCCTCTTAGTTAAGACTAGTTAAGTGGATTGCTCTCTTGACCTGTGTACTCTGGTGATGAAACTGTCCAGCTATAACTTGCATCCTTTTGCTCACCTTCCAGCTGATGTTGCCCAGCAGTTCCAGTTTGCTGTGAGAGTCATTGGCAGCAACTTTGCCCCAACTGTTGAAAGAGACGAATTTCTAGTAGCTGAAAAAATCAAGAAAGAACGTAAGTATTTTTCTTAACTGTAGTCTGTTGGATTATGAAACTTGTGAAAATTTAAGATTCCCTATATGACATGTGTATGTGCATATACGTAGGTATGTCTGCATGAATTTGTGCATGTATATATGTGCACGTGTTTATATGTATGCATGGTCACATGTGTGTGCATGCTTAAGGGTATACACTTACTTGTGTATATGTGCTTGTCTGTGTTTATTTATATATCACACATGTGTGCATGTGTATATCTGTATATGTGTGTTTGCATGTATACCAATATATACATATGTGTATGATTGTATGCTGTTCTCAAGTCTGTTTTAATTATAGCTACTATTAAAAATAAGGACAGTTCAATTTTTCTTGGCATTAAAATTATGAAAACATAGTGGAGGTTTATTTTAAATGTGTTACAACACTGTAATCTAGTTTTAGAATACAAAAGATAAAGGACTCGCTGTCCCTCCCTGTTTTCTGATTTCCAGTGTCTAGCATAACAGTTAAGCATACTCTGTGAGGCATCACTGCTTCTTTCATTGTTGCCATCAGACTTGCAGTACTTCAGAGCTGTGTGAGCATTTTACTTCTGAGATGGCACTTCAGGCTCTCTTAACTGGTGGCCCCTGGAGAAGAAGGTTTCTATTCGTGGCACTTGTTTGGTAATAGCAGTTACGTTGAGTGAGGTCTGCTCTGCCACCCCTCTCAGGCTCTGGAGTGCTTTGTGGAGTCTAGGCTGTGGGTGGCAGGCAGTCTTCAGCCGTCTGTGGGAGAGGTGTCTTGTCCTGATTTGGAGACTGTATTTTGCGGATGTGTGAGCATGCTGCAGTCAGGGCCTGCCAGTGGGACTTAAAAACCTGCCTTGCATATTAGCAGCTTCTTCCTACTGGGCTACTGTTAAACTGTCCAAATGAAGTGGCCTTTGAGTTTTGTTTCTAAATGTTTGCCAGTCTGCCAGTAGCACTCCTAGGAAGCCATTCTGGAAAACATAGTGTCCTGCCCTGAGCTGTTGCATTAGGAACTGCACAAGCCAGTGATCTCTATGGATGTTATCTTTGAGAGCTGTAACACAGAGTCTGGGAGTGTTGGCTGGTGACAGAGCTGAGGCTTTGGTTCCAGAATGATTAGATCTGCCTGTGGAAGACTTGAGCAATGTGACCCTAAGGACCAAGCAGCTAGAATGGCAGCCTGGGTGTGGCTCAGCATGAGCCTACAGTAGGCTTCTTTGTTAGCTGCTTTACTTTCTTGGTTTTAAGTTACCCATGCTCAACTATGGTCGGAAAATAGTAGTGGGAAAGTACGTTCCAGAAACAAGTGACCCATAGATTTTAAATGATTTATCATCTTAAGGGATGTGTTGAAGTCTTATAGCACCCCACTCCTTCCTGCCTGGCCTAGGAGTCGTCTCTTTGTTCAGCATGTCCCTGCTTTGTATGCTTCCCACCTTGTCCCATTGGTCATGCAGCTGCCTTCTCAGTCACCAGAGCAAGGGCTGTGTTTTCACTCCTCTGTGCTTCTTGTAGGCCAGACTTGCTTCAGACTTGGCCATCTCACCTCCCAAAAAGCTAGGATTATAGTCATGCGCCACCATGACGGGCTGCCTCGTTTTTCTTAGTGGTCCCAAAGCATAAGGATACTGAGCCCTGTAAATCAGGTATGATGAAGAAAATCAAAGTGTTTCCTGCAGGTGAAAGATATGGGGCTTGGTATTGGGGGAGGTTTCAGATACCCCCAGGGCTCCTGGACCTTATCTCATTAGTTAAATAAGTAGAAAAACAACAATGGGGTTTCTAGCCTGTTACTAAATATTGAAACTTACTCTCCTTTTATACCTGTCAAGTTCCCCATGTAAGTGTGAACTCCTTCTGAGCTTCAAGCTGCTTACACTCTAAATTCCCACTAAGAGCACTGTTGTTGGCTGTCCTATAATTTCCTTTGTGAATTTTGGTTTCATAGTCTCCTGGTGAGCTTATTGCCAGTATGTGTCACAGTCATGTCATTACTGTAGAGTTTCAAGGAACTCACATAATAATTAACAGTAATAACTGAACAATAAAAATATCGAAAATAAAATTAGCAATAATAAATGAATTGATATTTAGTTTGAAACAGTGATTATTTTATACTGAAGCCAAATGGAATCTTAGCAGAACTGTTAGGATATGACTTTTTTTTTTTTTTTTTTTTTTTTGAGGTCTTTTCCCCTGTGTAGGTTGGGCTGGTCAGCGAGGCTGGCCTTGAACTTAAGATCTGCCTGCCTCTGCCTTCTGAGTGCTAGGGTTAAATAGCACCACCTGGATAGAATGTGGCTTCTAAATCAGCTGAACTGTCATGTTTGATGACCCTGTGTATTCATGATTTCCTAGTTAACTGTACTTCCCATCCTTCCTTCCAGGTAGCTGTTTCCAGTTAGTAAAGTTGAGGGTAGTTTGCCTCGTGGATCAGTATTTGTAGATAGTCTTCTTTTTATCCCAGCCTGAGAGTCTCCATGTTTTATGTATGTCAGTGAGGCAAGGTGAGCTGACCAAACAGATCTTGCTAAAACTCTCCTTGTCCTGTTCTTTGGATTCTGGGATCAGGATTCTTTTCAGCACATCTCAGTCTCTTAGCACAGATACAAAGATTTTTTAACACTGAATCATGGTGTGTGCAACTAATAGGCTTAATTCCTTTTCTAAATTTTCAGTTATTCGACAAAGGAGAGAAGCAGATGCCGCATTGTTTTCCGAGCTCCACAGAAAACTTCATTCGCAGGTACTGTGAAATGTTCTGGAAGTTTGTGAAGGGAAAGTGGTTTGGGAATGCTTGGGTGCTGTTCTTTCATGCTCCCTTGTAATCATTAATGGCTTTTAGTTGTAGTCGGCGATTCCATTCAAGAGGTTCAGTATTAGAAGTAAGTGTTAGTTGGAGTTCTGTTAAACTTGTGGCATGTGTCTGTTGGATATGAGTTAGACTCTCCAGCTTGCATTGCAGTTTCCCTGGTGACATTGTCAGGAGCAGGCAGGCTGGTGGATGTCCAGACCTGGCCCCATCACAGCAGAAGCTCCATGGTGGATGCAGTTTTCTGTGAGCAACTTATTTCATTGCTGTAGTGAATAACTAAAGGGAAAAGAAGTTTTGAAACTTTTGTGATTGGATACTGATACTTGAACATTTTCCTGACCTAATATTTTGATAAAGATTTATGAGCTTCTGTTGAAAAGATACTTGCACCATGAGTTGAGATTTTGTGATTTCTGCTTGCCAGGGACTGAGGTCACCCACTTTCTCCCTCTTGCTGCAGAAAGGACTAAGGCCTCAGAGGATTAATGTTTGCTCAACCAGTCCTGTGGCCTGAGACAGTGAAAAGGGAACCAAGACTGCAGAGACTGCGTTTATGTCCTTCCAGGCCTCACCTCTCTGTGCCTTGATGATGAGCTACTCCATGTTTGCTGAGAGCTCTGGTTCCTTAGTGCAGTCTGATTCACTTGGCTCACTGGAGAGGAACACTCCTCCATCTCAGAAAGTCTTAGAAAGTAAGAAACGAGCTTTCTGTGCAACCCATCTCTTCCGGGGAATGGTTTCCAGTGGCAGTACCACTTTTGCTTGTCTTCAGTCTTTATCTGTGACTGACTTTTTCACTGGAGGAGGACAAAGGAGTTTAATGTGCTGTAGTTAGGGAGCTGCTTGGCCTTTCTGGGATCATGAAGATAGTTTTATGCAACAAAACTTGTTATATCTATTGCTGTGGCCACTGGAAGGAGGTGTACTTGGGAAACTGAAATTTAGAAGGTTTTCTTTTCTAAAAGCTTGTTTGAAACTTTGTTTATTCCTATGCTTGCTTGCATATCTATCTATTTATCTGTCTGTCTATCACCTACCTGTCTGTCTTCTATCTATCATGTATCTATTATCTGTCTATATATACCATTTATCTACCTGTCAACCTATCATCTACCTACCTACCAATTTATTAATCTGTTTGTCATCTATCTCTCTATCTATCATCTATCAGTCATCTATTACCTATCTGTCTATCATCTACCTATTATATGTCAATCTATCACTCATTTATCTATCATCCATCTATCATTTATCTACCTATCAATCTGTTTGTCTAATCTTTCCACCTATTTATCAATCTGTCTCTCTGTCATCCATTCATCTATTTATCCATTTATCTATCTATGCTTTTTGAGATAGTCTTTAACTCTTTAACTCATGCTATGCTGAAACTTACTGTGTTACCCAGGTTGGCCTTGAGCTCATGGCAATCCTCCTGCTCCAGAATCCCTAGTCCTGGGATTACAGGTGTAAGCTAACTCACCTGCTTTTTAAACATTATTGTAAATAGTGGCAGGCTTCCCACAGCTAGCCCACAAAACCAACATAGTGAATTTTTCACTGTGGAGATGAACTATGATTTAGAAACTAGAAGACAGTAGCCTAATATTAAAGCAGGAAATATGCCCAGATAAGTAGTCATTCCATCTTTTTTATTTAAAAAAAAAA
>NW_026590699.1:6038532-6085514 GCF_907164565.1 Psammomys obesus
TTTTTTTTTAAGATATATTTATTGGGGCTGGAAAAGTGGCTCAGTGGTTAAGAGCACTGGCTGCATTTCCAAAGGTCCTGGGTTCACTTCCCAGCAACCACATGGTGACTCACACCATGTATAATGAGATCTGGTGGCTTCTGGTGTGAAGGCATACATGCAGGAAGAGTACTGTATAAATAATAAACAAATCTTAAAAAATATTTATATATTTATTATGTATACAGTGATCTGTCTGCATGTACACCTGCACTCCAGAAGAGGGCACCAGATCTCATTATAGATGGTTATGAGCCACCATGTGGTTGCTGGGAATGAGCTCAGAACCTCTGGAAGAGTAGTCAGTGCGCTTAAGCTTTGAGCCATCTCTCCAGACCCCTGTTTGTTTATTTTTTAATGGTGATGGTATTGTTATTTTTTCTATATTCTGATGTGGTTTCCCCTCCCACCCAAATTCATATTCTCTCTTGTATTAGAAAATAAATGGGCATCTAAAAAATATAAATTCATATGATAAAAACAAACATGCTAGAATAGAAAAACAAACAAACAAACACAAACAAACAGAAGAAAAAGAGCCAAAGAAAAGGCATAAGAAACATGGAGATGCATAGACACACACAGAGAAATCCAATAAAACACAAAATTGGAAAGCATAATATATATGTAAAAGACTACAAAATAAAGGGAAAAAATTCCTTATTTTATTTTGAATTGTGTGTGTGTGTGTGTGTGTGTGAGAGAGAGAGAGAGAGAGCCCACAGAGTCCAGAAGTGGCCTTTGGCTCCCCTGGAGCTGGAGCTATAGGAAGTTGTAAGCCAGACAGTATGGGTAGTGAGAATCAAACCTTTACCCTTTGCTGCTGCCATACCTGCTCTTCATCCTCTGCCGCTTCCATACCTGCTCTTCACCCTCTGCCGCTGCCATACCTGCTCTTCATCCTCTGCCGTTGACATCCTTGCTCTTCATCCTCTGCCGTTGCCGTGCCTACTCTTCAGCGCAGAAATGTCTCTCCTGCTCCCGCCCAGGCCTTGCTTGTTTTTCTTGACTCACTGAACCATCTCTCTAGCCTGGATTTTATAAGTTACTAAGTGTCTTGGTCTGTTGTGTGCAATAGAATACAAATACAACCTCAGTTCCTATCCCATTGAAAGATTTTATTTTCTTCCTGCTTTTCTTCTGAATTACTTTAAATTTTCTAGAAAAGTTCCATGAATTCTGCAAACATCCCCAGGTCCTTCACCTGGGCTACCTGAAAGCTGCCATGTTACTACGTTGACACACCAGCCTTTCCACACTTCCTCACCACCAAAGGTTCTCCAGTCTGGCGTTAATGTATAATCCCTTTGTTTACACAGGATGCCAGCAAGACCAAGGTCTCTAGCCCTTCATCTGACAGTTCCTTTGCCCATGTGACCCGCCGACCCTGCTGCTCTGTTTTCCTCACTCCTTTGCTGGTGTGAGATGCCAGGTGGCAGTTCCTTCTGGGGTTGGGTGCAGTGTTGTCTTTGCTCAGGGCCTTTGTGCTTGTCCCCACAGTCCACTCTGCTGTGGCCTAATGCCTGCCCCATTGCTGCTGGGTCTACCTCACTTGGCCTTCTCTCCCTCCTAGGTCTGCAGAGAGCTAGGCCTGTCCAGGGCCTTCTGTGAGCAGATGAGGCCAGAGTGAGGCCAGCTGCAAGGCACGATTCACCCAGGCCTGTTTCAGTGTAGAACATTGGATGACGTTTGACCATCTCCTGCCCCTGAACATAGGTTCCTGATGGCCTTCATTGTCTGGTGAACGCTATAAAAAATTCATTTTAATTTAAGTTTTAAGTCACTTTTGGGAAGGTTATCTTTAACTGCAGGCAATAGAATTACCATAAAAATTTGGTAGCTTAGAAAATTACATTGTTGTGTAATAAAAATTTGAGGATTTTGCCCTTTAGTCATAGAATTTTTCCTCAGCATGGCCAAACTGAGTTATAATGTGTGAAAGTGAATTTTGTTTCAGGGGCTGTAAGTGAGCTGTAGTTTATGGGGTATCTGCAGTGGGAAATGCTTCTTTGGCCATAAGAAGGTATGGTAAAGAGAAACTGGAAAGGGGAGTCATGTAGCCATTGTGAGCTGAAAAATAAGTGGTTCCTGCGGTCAGTGTCTACGGTCAGCCTGAGAGGCCTGAGAAGGCCCTGGTAAAGCGTGTTCGCCTGGGTGTGTCTGTGAAAGGGACCCAGTGGGGACTAGTTAGGAGGTGCACCTACCTGATATGTGAGCCACAGCATCCTAGAGGCAGGCTGGCCCAGGTTCTACCAGAGAGGAACAGAGAAAGCCAGTGGGGTTGCCATTCTTTGCTCTGCACCCTGCCTGCCACCGTGGAAGCAACCTCTGAAACGGGCACCAGGATAACCCTTTCTTTCTAAAGCTGTTTTAGCATATATTTTGTCTCAGCAACAGTCTAAGATTGCTCTGCAGCAGACGTGAGCAGAGAGAGACAAACCCACTGGGTGGAAGTGAGATGAGGCCATTCAGTTTGACAGACAGGAAGAGTGAGGAAGGGAAAAGACAGCACCTTAGCCTGTGTTGTGACTGATGAACAAATCACTTAACAGCTTTCAGTTGAGGAGAAACATAATGAACAGGTTCATTGAGAGCAGTGGACATGTTAGAGTAGAACTGCAGAGAGCCAGAGCTAGGAAAACAGTCTCTTTGGCCGCATGTGAGAAACTCAGCAACTGCCTTTCCATGAGAAGGCCAGAAGGTGGCGGGTGCTTAGGGCAGCAGCACTGGGAATTCTGCAGCCATTGAAACTCCCCTGCAGAAATGGAGAAAGAGGTGGTCTTAGGTAAAAACCCAAGAGAGTTCCCAGAATGTAGAACTTGCCTAGATTTAGTCACAAGGAAATAGGAATGTGCTCAGACCTCCAGCAGGTCAGTGGCTCTGTTAGCGATTGAAAACTTCATGAGGCAAGGCCATGATGAGATGGCTGTTTAGTGAGTTCTAACCAGACAGCTATGGAGCCACCATCAAGCCTTTTCAAACTCTGGGAAGTCCAACAGGAAGGAACATTTAAGTCCAATTTATGAAGCCATCATAGTAACACAAGACAAATACGTGACCACAGAAAGCCCCCACTCAATACCAAGAAGCCGAATTCAGGAGCATATTGAAAACATGCCATCGAAAGCGGTTTTATTCCAGTAATACAAGGTATGGACCATGGTCCATCAGTGTGCCAGCCTTGGTAAGAGTGTAAGGACATAGTCTGCTCTCTGGTTGTTAGAAAATCATTTGTGGACATTCAGCACAATTCAGTGGTAAAATACTGAAACCTTGACTGGAAAGGATCATTCCTTGGAACAGGAACAGCTAATGTGTGTGGCTGATAAGAGCTGTCTGCCTTGTTCCTCAGTGAAGAACAAGACAAGTATCCATGTCACCAAGCTGAACATTGTGAGCATGCCAGCAAGACAGGAATGAGGAGGAATCCAACCAAGTAGAAAAGAAAGCAAGAAATAAGCCTTTTCAGGTGACATGATCGTAAGATACAGAAAACCCCAGGTATGCTCTGTAGAGAAGGGCATTGGAAAAGAGGTATACCTGTGTCTAGCACCAAGGTTCTCCAACTAGCAGCCTGCCAGTCAGTGACAAAATTTCCTTGTGTTTCTCTGTGTTCAGTAAATGCTGCAAACAGGAAATAAAGAAGACAGCTCCTCTCACACTCTTAGGGATAAATTTGGCCAACAAAACTCCAGCCTGGTGCTCTTTGAAATCCTTTAGCTTGAGTGTTTGCTTAGTCCATGACCTTCGTGATACAAGGAAGCTGACTGGATTGTGTCCTTTGAAGGGGTGAGAAGCTTTTTGGGTACTAAGCTGGGGTCTTGGCTGCCGTAGCAGGCAGATTGCTGTGGAGCTTCTGTGGTCTGTGTCAACATATCATATTCCTCAGAACTAAGCTGCACGCTAAGGAAATCTTCCCTTTGTTCCTGTTCTGGCGTGGGAAGCACACGTTTGTCCAGCAGTTAATGAGAAATCAGGGTACAATGACATTTTATTTTATTTTTTTTTCTAGATTCTTTCTGTGTTTGACATAATGGTGGAAATTAAAGGACCTTGAGGGGGAAATTCATCAGTATAATGAAGGCTTATTGCAATTATATTCTGACCTTGGTTCTTTCCTCTGCCACCATATATGTCTCACAGAGTTCATTGTATTCTAAAGATGAGTACACCTTTTGTGCACCACTAGCTGTTCGTAGAGTGATTGCACGCTCCTGTGCCCTAGATGAAGCAATGTGTTCGTGATTTCCAAAGATGACTGAATTGTCTGGAAGTTTTTTTTTATAGTTTAAATTAAAATTTCTTATTGTTCACACTGATAGAAACCCAGCTGCACTCCAACTATCAAGATAAATTGGTGTGCTGTCTATAAAAACTAGCTCTTGTGTTTAAGTGAATAACAGAGAAATACAATTTATATGCAATTAATCTAATCTGTTGAATGGCGAGCCAAAGGGCAGTCGCAGCACAGTGATGCTCACGGTAGGTTTATAACATTTCCTTGTTTCTCTCGGGGTTAATTTCAGTGTGTGTTACATGATAACCTCATCATAGCAGAGTGTTTATTTCCCTAAGCTGCTTTGGTTATATATTTTAAATTGGAAAGCTAACATATAGCAAAAGAGTGTAAGCTAGATTAGTTAGTTCAAAACAAATCATCCCTTCTCTGTGGTCCCAAGAATGCCAACATTCATATGCTTGGCCTACAGAGTCAAGTGTCAGACCTAGGCATCACTGACAGTTACTCAGCTTGGTAGTGAATTTCTGCAGAAGAAAACCTGCAAAGTTATTGCTCTAAGAGAATGATGCTATTTGAAAAAAACAAAACAAAACAAAAAAAAAACAAAATCAGCAAAATGTTTAGCTGATTATCAAATTATTCTGACTGTTGAATTATTTGTGCAGTTTAAAGTTTGATTGTATAAGCACATCTAGCAGAGAAAGCTACACTTTTGGAGTAATCTGCTTATGAGTGGGTAATATTTGTGTTTACTCAGTTTCAACTGGACTGTGTATCATGACATATGTAATTTTTTCTTGGAAGTAAATAATGTACCACTTTCTGACATTAAATTATCCTTCACCAAGTTCTTAAAAGTGTTTGAAATCCTGACTAGCTATTGGTCTGGCCTGTATTTATAAATCTAAGTTTGCGTCTTGTTTTTCCTGGGAAGATTAGCACTTTTCCTCAAATTTTTAGAGATCTGTGACAGTTAGTAAGAAACTTTATTTTTAGTGGTTACATGATCATTACAGATCATTGACATATTCACTTGCTTTTTGACATTTTTCCAGCAATACTGGCTTTATTCATCAATTGTATGTTTGCCTAAATAGAAAACCCAAGATTAACAACTGTTAGAATTAGTAAATCTAGTAGTTTCTACCTTTCAAGTTATTTGTTTGTTTGTTTTTAAGACAGAATTTTACTATGTGGTCCTGGCTGTCCTGGAACTTGCAGAGATATGCCTCCCAATTACTGGGATTAAAGACATGCACCACCACCCCAGATAGCTTTTGACACTTGATAGGATATTAGAAGTATAACATACTTAATCAAAAAGACTTTACCAATAAAAGCTAATATTTTATTTAAAGAAACTAATGATAGAAATAATACAAAATAATGAAAATAAGATAGTAAAAATACAGTGAAGGCTATTTCTGTAATCTGGAAATGGGAAAATTGTGTGAGCATAAGGGAGCCTAAAGCTAAAACAGCAATGAAACCAGAACAGGGTAAACAAACAAACATACAAAAACCATGGAATATACTGCAAACACTAGCAGATGATTAACTCAGGGAAGCTAAATTTGTAATATGTAGTGATTCACAATTTTAAATGTATAATGAATGAAGAATCTATATTTAATAAAAGTCAAAATAGAAAGATAGGCTAAAGATAGTTCCCAGGAGGAAAACACGAAGAGTATTAGCACTGTGACAGTATGCTCAATTTCATTTAACTATGGGTGCAAAGCACAGGGTTCCCTGCTGGTGGGTGCTAGCAGCACAGGCTTTGGAGGTGTGTGTGGCGTCTTAAACATACAAATTGAACCTTGTTTACTCATCACTTCTGCTTCCAAAGTGAGGTTGTAGGAGTTAGAGCAGTGGCACTGTGCCTTGTGGCTAAAATGCAGGTGGCCTCTTCATACTGTAGATAAACTGGAGGCAATGGCAGTTGGGTTCTTTTTCCTGCTATAGAATGTCCAGAATGGGATGTAGGTGTGGGAGAGGGGGTGGATGAGGTAGCAGATGTGCTTATCGTAGGGTAGCGTCAGAAGAAAATCACAAAGAATCTCCTTAGTGTCCCTTGGCTGGTTGGTTGCAGCTGGCCTTTTGTATGAGACATCCTGTGTGCTCTGGGCTGTGGCAGTTTGTGAATAGTGTGTGTGTTCAGGTGATGTGGTTCCAGCATGTGGCACTCTGTGAGGGGTAGGCGGTCATGATCACATAAACTGAGGGCTGCTGGCCGGGAGCTGAGTGCCGAGAAAGCTCTGGAATTCCATGTCGATACCAAGGCAGAGGAACGCCTCGAGCATGTAGAGCCCTCAGGACATGGGTCGAGGAGCCTGCCAGGGAGAGGCTTCTTCGCACGTATGCTGAGGCCCACTCCTGTGTCTCCAAGGAAAGGTTCACCTTGTTTTTGTTTACGTTATTTAAATGTCTGGGAACACAGTCAACTTAGCTTTCTGGCCAAAATGTTGTTGTCAGACATGTTTCTTGTAAAGTGAGTGGAATCCTTGTGTCTGAAGAACTTACTCATAGCCTCACTTTATAATAATTTCTTTTTCACTAGCAACTAAATTTTCACGAATATTTCTACTGCTCGGTGTTCTTTTACTTGTAGTTTTTTGTGGCATCAGATCCAACCGTTAAAACTGACCGACTGTGGCATGACAAGTACACTCTGAGGAAGTCGATGATCCCTTCCTTCATTACAATGGACCAGTCCAGGAAGGTAGGCGGGTTGCGGGCACTGTGCCACTCACTGTTCATCGTTATTGCTGAGAATGTGCGAATCTGTGACAGAACTGATTTTCAGCTGAAGTTTTGTTGTGCTCTGCTAACGGGCTGCCCTGGTGTATGCTTATCCATGTGTTTTTTGACCTCCTAGAACTCACTTGATACAAATCCAGCACTTGTGCCCTGTGTTTAAATTGGTAGCTGATGGGTAATGTGTGAATATTTGAAGTGTTTGCATCACTGGCTTGTATAAAGGGGAATTATAGCTCATTTTCCTTTTTAGGTCCTTTTGATAGGAAAGTCAATAAATTTCTTGCACCAAGTTTGTCACGATCAGACGCCTACCACAAAAATGATAGCTGTGACCAAGTCTGCAGAGTCACCCTGTGATGGTATGTTTATTGTAATGGTGGGGAAGGTGATGGGAATATCATGGTGGTGATGGTGGTGACAGTGACAGTGATGGGCTTGTGGTGGTGGTGATGGGCTGGTGGTGGTGAGATGGTGGTGGCCATGTGCTTATGAAGGTATGAGGTGGTGAGTGTAGACAGTGTTCATGATGATATGTTGCTTACAAAACTGTGCTCATACAGAGCATATATGTACATACATGAAATATCTATTGCTATGTGGATGTTCACGTTTTTCAATATGGAGTTAGTAGTATTGGAATAGTTAGCTGTTTCCTCCTTAGTGATGGTCATTGCTTTATTCCCATGATGATAAAAAGATAGTAAATAAATAAAGCAGATGGGAAGGCAGTGCTAGCCTTATGACTCAGGATCTTCAGAGGTCAGGTTCTGACCGCATTCTGAAGGTTCCTTTGTCAACTGGTAGGAATCTGCCACCCCATTTCCTTTTTTCTGCTCTCTGCCTGCCTCTGCCTCTATGCTTCCCTGTCAGCTCACTTCCAGTTTTCTAGTACTCTTGCCATCTTGGTTCTTTCACTTTGCGTAAGAAGTGGTGCATGAAAACTCCAGCCAAAGACTAGAGCAGAATCTAGAGATTTAGGAAGCACTTATCTACATACGATTGCTAAGGGCAAGGACAATGCTGTGGAAAGGGCTGCTGAGGTCAGGAGGCAGCCTGTGCAGCTCCTGAGAGCTGCAGCTTCTCACACAATGGCTTGCATGCAGACTTCTGCACAGCCTCTGGGGCAGTCCGTGAGAGAGATGGGATCTGGAACCAGATCTGAGTTTCTCTGTGTGTAAGAGTTGGAAGAGGAGTTGGAAGAGGTGCAGGTGGACCCCTGGAGTCTCCAGTCGGGTTGGGATGATGCTCTGATGTGGTTGTGAGACCAGTTAAGTGAGGACATCTTTCTTTTAGCTATAGCCTGCAGTGTGGTCCTTGAGCTTGTGTGTAGTGCTGAGGCTGACCCTCCTGGAAACCCAAGGGTCAGCCTTTACTCTTGGTCCAGGGGACGCTGGCCTTGTAGGGTCAGCACTGCTTTACCTTCACTGACTGAGGCTGGACTGGCTTTCCATTGATGGGTTGGCTCTGGTTCTGTATATGCCTTGATTGTTCCTCTGTTAAGATACGTGTTACATATGGATGTGTCCCTGTCCCTTTTGTTTTTACAGCTGCAGATATATTCACAGACTTAGAAAATGCGTTTCAAGGGAAAATTGATGCTGCTTATTTTGAGACCAGCAAATATCTGTTGGATGTCCTCAATAAGAAGTACAGTCTGCTGGAGCACATGCAGGCCATGCGGCGCTACCTGCTTCTCGGCCAGGGAGACTTTATACGGCACCTAATGGATTTGCTAAAGTGAGAAACTCCATCTTTAACTTGATGAAAACCTGACGATTTTTCTTTAAAAGAAGAAGTGACATCTGGAGGAAATGAGTTGAATCCTTACAAAATCTACATGGATAAAATTTTCATGGGTTAAATCCCTTACTTTTTTCTTTGGCTGCCAGCAGACCATCATATGTGTGCCATGCCAAGTTCATGAGGATGCCTCATGTTGCCATGAATCCCATGGCTATACAGTAGTTCATGAGGATGCCATGAGTGCTGTGGCATATATAGTAGCTCCCTGAGTGGGCGGAGTTGGAAGATAATCACAGTTAATTTTGGCTTCAGTTTGAAATTAATTTGACAAGTGCATGGTTTAAGTTGGGCTATTAGTTCCTGTGTCTTATGCAGCGTGGCAAAACCTTGCCTTTCTTGCTGTGTTCCCTGTGGCCTTCCTCCTGTTGTACGATGTCAGACGTGGTGTAGTTCAGGGCTCTGGATGGGGCTGGTGTTGAATGGGCCATGATTGGTCACAGCAGGGCCAGCCCCTTCACTGAGGCATTTGAAGGATATGGTCACTTGTTGTGTCTCAGGTCCCTTTAAGGATATACAAATTAATTGTTTCCCATAGGACAAAAAAATAGCAAGGTACCTTTACACCTTGCCTGTGCTAAGGAAGCTGATGTTTGGACCTGTGGTCTCAAGGTTAGCTTTATCTGACTTCCCAGGAGGTCCAGTCCCCAGCTGTCCCATCTTAGCCACCAGGGACATTTGTGTGGCAGTGCTGCCCTGGAGCTTCTCAGGTGGAGCTGGTTATCGGCTGCTATGGAGGCTTGGAAATCCCACTGGCTGGGGAGCGTTACCACACCAGAATTGAGGGATTCTTAGAGAGGTAGTTTGAAGGGAATGTGGTGAGGGCTGTTAAAGGGAAGGTGTCCTCTCGGTGCTGGCCTGGATGCGCACAGGGTGTGGGCTTGTGCAGACAGCCTAGCCGGGTAGGGCAGAGTTGGAGGTCTGGATAGCATTGCAGATCACCTCCTCCCCACAGTACTGTCTTCGCCTGGGAGTCACCTCCTCAGAGGTGTGACTTCAGCGTAAGGGAGAACCATCACGCTGACTCCGGTTGGCTGCAGGTCCATTTGAGGGTCTGTGTCTTTTCACCTTGCCTGCACTAGCGCTCATAGGCCCACCTGAGATGGTTGCTGTCTCTCAATCATGTCTGGAAACAAAGAAACAGCCCTCAGCAATAAAGTACGATGGGTGCTGGGCAGTGGTGTGGTGAGGTTGGGCCCTTTGGAACTATCATGTCTATACTTAATTGTACAGATGTTGGTCTTCGTAGGAAATTATAATGATCCTACCCATGGGCCAGTCATAATTTGAAAACTATCGATGTATAGAACGTATAAGTGCTTTCAGCCTAAGCTGAATGAAAATTACTATTTTTGATATTTTGAAGAGATGTGCTTTCTACAATTCTGTTGGCAGTTCATGTCATGAAGCTGTTTTTAGTGAAGCAGAGTTGGGGTTCTTAAAGGTATTTTAATAGATTTTGAACATAGGGGTATGAGAAAGAAGATGCAGGAAGACAGAGCAAAGCATGGTGTGGGCTCCACTGAGTGTCTCACGTTGTGGTCTTTGCAGTGGTCACACACGGGGTTCTGGACCTGTAGTCTTTAAGGGATTCTAAGAAACCCGAGTGAGTCCACAGGGTGGTTGCTAGGGCACTGTAGTACTCTTAGAACTACGTTTATCCATCCCATTTGTCTTTTTACTTTTTGACCTTTTACATTTTAAATTAGTAGTTTTTGTTTTTGTTTTTTTTTTTTTTAAGAACTCAAATAACAGTATCTTTAATTTTAAACATATTTCTTAAGACCAGAACTTGTTCGCCCAGCAACGACTTTATATCAGCATAACTTGACGGGGATTCTTGAAACTGCTGTAAGAGCCACCAACGCCCAGTTTGATAGCCCAGAGATCCTCAGGAGGCTAGATGTGAGGCTGCTGGAGGTACATGAGGGTGCTGGGGCACGTGGGGGTGATGGGGCAGCTGATTCCCAGTCTCCTCTCCAGTATCTTCCAATTATGTCAGTCACAAGTCTGGTCATTCCTGGAAACTAAACTTCCTGTGTGTGCTCTGCCCTGTATTAGGGGAGGCGAGCCCCTCTCCTTAAGCCACATCATCTGCTCAGGGATAGTTCCCAGGTTGGATGCTGTGTATGAGATAGGACACATCTCAGATACAGATGTGTATCTGTATGTGTATCTGAGATACAGAGCATGGGAGCGTCACAGGTGCTTAGTGACGTGAGCCACATGTAATGGTAAATTGGAGTGGTGCACATGTCCAGCAGGGGGACCGCAGCTGCTCCTCAGAGCTGGGGCAGCAGAAGGGCCGTGCTTGGAGCTGGGGTGAAGAGCATGAGTCCTCACTGCCTGATCTGTTTGTCACTACTAGAAACTCACTGGCTTTCTTGAAATACAGGCTTTTCGAGGTTTAAAGCCTGGTTGGAGGCAGTGTGGTTTGCCATAAGTGAGCATGTGTTTGTACTGTTCATTCAGAACAACGCCACTTTTTCCTGAGTGTGATGTGCCTCACTCCCTTTTGCTTGGATGCCGGGCCTGTGAGCAGGCCCATCCCTGCTTGCGCTGCAGAGCACTTCCTGGTTTTAAAGCCTGCACCTTATTTTACTGCCTTGTTGCTGAGCAGTTGACAGGTTCTTTAGCAATAAGTAAAAAGCCTTTCAGTTATTTGTTGTTTTATTTTATTACTGGTAGGTTTCTCCAGGTGACACTGGATGGGATGTCTTCAGCCTGGATTACCATGTTGATGGACCAATTGCCACTGTAAGATTGATCAATCATTCTGTGTATTTGTGTGCAATGTTCACAGCTGTTTGGATTGCTGGCCATTTTATTGTTTCAAACTGTCTTTTTTTTCCCCAAGAACTAAGGTTCAAAGTAATTGTGATGTAGGATATATACCCACTGAATGAGTTGCATAAGCCAAGGCTGTGTTCCAGATAATTATTAATGAGAGCTGAAATGCTCTATTATTTTAAGAATTCTTAGAGATATCATTTGTTCTGTCACAGGTTTCAGCAAGTGCTTAATAAATGCATTGTTCATTTTATGCCATTATTCTTAGACTGTAGCAACTAATTTAGGATAATTTGAAAGGAAGCATAAAGTATATTTTAGGGGAATCGTTTTTTTCCACTTAGATGAAATTTGATATTTAGCATTCATTGAAGCTGATGAGCCGATAGCTGTCTCATTGTTCACGCATTTTCACTCACCTAGGAGAAGGGCCGTTTCCTCTACCACATCACAGAAGCTTGGCTAGAGGAGGCATGCGCGCGTCTGCAGTTAAACTGCCTTTCTCGCTCATGTTTTCTCTTTTTAGGATTGAGTGAATCCTCCTGACCTCAGACCCTCTGAAACTTTGTCATTTCTGTGTCTGTAATGATGAGGAAGTAAACTGTTCCTTTTATCATTGGGGATATTTGCTAAGCATGACTGGACTCTAAAGTCCCTTCTCTGTGGCTGGTGCACAGTGGCTGCATGACTGTCCCTTTTGTGGGATAAATCACATCCCGGCTCTGATGACTCCACGGAAGCCACATCCATAGAACGCCAGTCACACGTGTGTCTCGGTTCACTGTGGCCCAAGAGCTGTTAGGAAGGGTTCTTTGACTCATGAATCCCCTATTTGACTTTGATTGTTCTTACATTTAGTCTGTCACCATATTCAGAGTGGCCTTTGTCCTTGACTGGTGTCCTGAGTAGTAGTAATTACTGTGCACAACTGCATGGCATCTCAGCAAGCTGTTTAGGACTTAATATTGTCTGCTTTGTTAGCTTCTGTGCATTATGTATTTTCATGCATAAAAGGTACATTAATAAGGCTCAGAAGCCAGGCATAGTGGCTCATGCCTGTAATCCCAGCACTCAGAGAGGCAGAGGCACCAGATCACTGTGAGTCTGAGGCCAGCCTGGTCTACAAAGCGAGTTTAGGACAACCAAGGCTACACAGAGAAATGCTATCTTGCAAAAAGCAAAAGTTAAAGAAAAAAAAAAAAAGGTTCAGGATACAGCTCAGTGCTAGAGCACTTGCCTAGCATGTATGAGTGAGGTCTAAGTTCCATCCCTAGGCCACAAAGACAACCACGCCATACATAGTAAAGATATTTGCATGGACTGTTAAGAGAGTACAAGTGCCTTTGTACTTTGAGGTGACTGCATGTGGTCTAGATGTGTGATTACTCATTTGTTGGATGGTGTTTGTTATTGTGCTGTGTATAGCTAAAACTCAGAGGCTTTAGATACAACTTTAGCAGGACTGAAGAAGCACAGTTTATACCACAGCTTTATTTTAATGACACATCTGTGACAGCCTGGTCACAATTGGCCCACAGGTATCAGGGGCCAGCTGAGTTTTGACAGGAGCCAGGCTGCCACATAGAGAAAGGGGAGAAGGACAATGGTGTTATTTGGAAGCCCATCCAGGAACAGAGTGCAGGAGTGCTCATGCATGACTTATGGCGTTTCTTTTGTGGGTGGAGAATATCTTTATCACGGCCCTTACTATAGGCGCATTACTGCACATTGTTAGACATTGTTTATCATGTTTAATTGTATACAGAGGTTATATCAGGAGATATATCAGGAGGCTGGGGAGTTGACAAATTTGAGGACTGCAGTTCAGATCTCCAGTTTTCATGTCAATGCTACATGGACAAGGCGGCCCTCCTGCAGTCCCAGTGCACAGAAAGCAGAGACAGGAGAGCTCAGGATGAGCTGGCTAGTGTAGCTAGTATAGCTGCTGGGCTCAGGTAAGACTCCGTCTCAGTAACAGAAGGTGGAGAGCAGATATCTGCATGCACATGCGCCATGTACAGGCGTACACACATGCAAAAGGAGAAATGCACAAAAGATAAAGGAAGCCTATTCTATAAACACAGGTGTTTTTTTTCTGCTTTTCTCTTGGTTAATTTGTGTGTTACCTGTTTCCATTCTATTCTCATTAATTGAGGTTGGCATTTTTTGAACAGAATTTAATTACAGTAGGAATATATCTTATAGCAATCATATAATTGTATCTTATATAATAGCAGCATTAGGTTCTGCTAATTCTAAGATATAAAATGTCAGTGAAATTTTTGGGTTAGTCTAACTTGGGACATTGTGAAATTCACAACCCAGCTTACTGAAGAACACATTAGCTAAATCCTACTCATTAATGCTGTTAAGTATTTCTGGTTGATCTTGCTTTTTATGAGTCTCAAGCTGTGGTAAAGTCCATCTGGACCTAAGTGTGATGAGGTCACATAGTCTTGAATTCAGCTGCAGCAGACTTATTTGGAGGGCTTGCAGTGGTGCTCTGTGCAGCGTCCGAGGCTGGTGAGGGAAGCTGAGAACAGGGCATCATCAGGGCTGCTGAGCAAGACAGGATCTCTGCAGATAAGAAGTCTGGAGCTTGCTGAATCTCTGGGCTCTAGTCTCCCTTAGGTGAACCATATAATCGTGTATATAGAGAAGAGTTCTATAGTTGACTCATGACATCTAAATCAGCCATGCTTAATTTCTGTAATCACAAGAGTGATAATTAATAGTGTAGGAAGAAATCAATATGCAGATAATCCCCCAAACTCTTGGATTTGATTTTGAAATTACTCCAGAGCAGGTTCCAGTCACTCCTGTGTATTGTTATTTGCTTGTCCGTCATCACCACCACCACCATCACCGAGCACCTTCCCAAGTCCGCCATTGAGTGGCCTAGGGGAGAATGATTGTTACACATGTGTGAGGAACACAGAAGAACACAAGATAAGGTGGCGCACAGTTAGAGTTCCGTGCTGAAGTGTAAGGAACAAGGTTAAAATTCTAAGAGACTGTGTGGAGTACAGCTAGATGGCTGCTGAGGTGGAAAGGTAGGGTGAGCACTGCAGGGTCTCCTGGGAAGGCAGAAGGACAGACAAGGCAAGCTTTCTCGGGGATCAGAGCTTCAGAGCAAAGTGTGGCCCTGTGCCTATGCTGAAGCCTATGTGACCCTGTGGTCAGTGCAGGCAGCTCTGTCGGAGGCTTCCTTCACTGTCTAGTATAACTGGGTAGCCTGCATTTTATTTGTGAAACTTGGCCAGCACAGGAGGGATGACGGGAGGAGGGCCTGAGACAGTCTACACCAGGAGCCAGCACTTGCCCGAGAAGTCGCATCTGTGGGGTTCGGAAGAAGTCTGTAAACCCGTGATGGTGACCTGGAAGACTTCTCAGGGTGGAGGTGCCGCTAGGCTTGTTTGCTTTGGGAGATGTTGTCACTAAAGCAAGTGATTCCTCTGCCTTTCTCTCTTAGAAGTTGGGGGCTACAGTCAGATGTTCAAGTTTAGACTGATATGGGCTGGCTTTAAAGTCCTGGTGAGTTATGGCTAGAGAGTTGGCTCAGTGATTAAGAACACTTGCTGTGCTTCCATAGGACCTATGTTCTATTCCCAGCACTCATGGTGGCTCACAGCCATCTGTAACTACAGACTCAGGGGATCCAGTGTCCTCTTCTGGTCTCCCAAGGCACCAGGCATGCACATGGTTCACAGACACACATGTAGGCAAATATAAAGCATAAAATAATTTTTTTTAAAGCCAGGCCCTGTGGTGCATGTCTTTAATCTTAGCACGTGGGGGACAGAGGCAGGCAGGTCTCTGAGGTGGAGGCCAGCCTGGTTTCCGTAGAGAGTTCTACCCTGTCCTGAAAACCAGAGTGGGGCAAAGTCCTGGTGAGTTGTCTGCTGGTCATACCTGCCCTCACCCCTGTGTCTGCAGCTGCAGGGCTGATATAAGCACGCCTGCCTGCTGCTGGTGTAGAAGTGACTAGGTGGCTGCTGCTCCAGTGCAGTTCTCCTGAAAGCGCCACCTTCCTTATTTAGGTCCCATGTAGACTGGGCTGGACTTGTGTGGTTGCTGGTTATGGGAAGGCTGGGGCCTGGGCTAGGGAGTTTTTTGCACATGAGCCACAGTGTGTCTTGTCTCTCCAGGTGTTCACGCGAGAGTGCATGGGCCACTACCTGAGAGTGTTTAACTTCCTGTGGAGGGCCAAGCGCATGGAGTATATCCTCACTGACATACGGAAAGGACACATGTGCAATGCGAAGCTCCTGAGGAACATGCCAGGTAAAGCCAGAGGAGGCCAGCGAGCCTGGGCCTGCCGTGCTGTGTTCTTTTGGCATCAAACATTAAAGTCTTAAAGTAACTGAGCTGAAAGGACTCAGAGTTGTGCTTTGACTTTGGATTTATGAAAAGGTTTCTTTGTATCACAGTTTCTTGACTTAATCACAGGGTAAGAGAAAATTAAGTCACACTGGATATTTTCCCCCATACCATGAAGTTTTGTTTAGTTTTGTTTTGTTTTGATCACATTTGTTTTTCAGTAAAGTTCCTGGTGTAGTTTAATTAAAATAATAATAACAATGATACTGTAGTGTGAGTGCCTGAGTCCGTGTAGATGCACCATGTGTATGCTTGGTACACATGGAGGCCAGAAGAGAGGTTGGAGCCTTGGAAGCGGCGTCACAGACATTTGTGAGCTGTCACGTGGGTGCTGGTAATCTAACCTGGGTTCTCAGAAAGAGCAGACAGTGCTCTGAACCATTGAGCCGTCCCTCTAGTCCCTGTTAAATACCAATTTTCAAGGAAGGACACTATTTCAATAGGTCCCTGCTTTACTCAAAATTCACTTAGTGCCTTAACTGTATTCTCTTTGAAGTATTAATTTTTCTTTTGACCATAATCCAGGATGTGGACGTGTTTTATATTTTATAATTTAGAAATATAGTTAAGACACTTAGATATTTAGTCAAGATTGTGTTAATGTTACAAAGTTGAACAGCTTCAGTTATGAATAATTTTGAGTTGATTATACTGAACTCAATTATGAAAGCATTCCATAAACCTCTCCAAAGAACAATTAAACTGAAGCTGCCCTTTGATTAGTAAATTATGAGTAAAATGGAGCAGTTGTTTGAAGGAAGAGATTTCCTCATCGCTGCTGTGGGTTGTAGGTTGACTCCAGACCGTGATGGCTACAGCAGACTGCAGACAGGAGCAGCCAACCAAGCCCGAGTGGCCGTAGGAGAAAGTGGCCTTTCCCAGGGCTCCCAACACTGCCTGTACTCATGGGTGGCTGAGAAGGAAGAGAAGGGAGTGCAGCCAGCTTCCTGTTTCACAAGATGAAGCTGACAGGGTGGTGGTGAGCTGGTCTTCTTCATAGCCTTCTCACCACAAGGAGAACTGGCTTCCTAGGTCCTCAAGGAAAAAGAACACAATGTCTTTGTGCAGGGCTGAGGCGAGGCTTGTGCAGAAGGTGACCTGTTGTGTTCCACCCTACCCCCGCTCCCAATCTGACCCTTCAATTGTATTTCCTTCTGTATAAGCTGTCCACTTACTCGTTGAGATAAAAGCAATGTTTAGACATCGGGCTTTTAGAGGCGTGGAGCAGTGCTAATCCTCTGGTACGCTGACAAAGCACACTGGTTGGTGGCAGTGCAGTCTGTTCTGTATAAGACAGTAGCGCTCTATGAGCTTAAGAAATGTAAGTGAATGGCTGGAGAGCTGCCTGTGCTTTAGAGCACTTGTTCTGGCTGAGGACCCAGGTTCAATTCCCAGCACCCACATGGTGGCTTACAACCACCTATTACCTCAGTCCCAGAGAACTTGATGCCTTCTTCTGACAGCCTCTCGCACCAGGCACACATGCAGTATAGGCATACGTGCAAGCAAAACACTCATAAATAATAAATATTAATGTATCGTTAAAGAATAAAAATAAGTAGAAAGAAGTTTAAGTAAGTAAGAGTTGTTTGAAATAGTGTATATGAAGCCCCATTCTGCTGGACTGGAGTGAAAGCGGTCTGCTTTCTCTGTCCTTTCTGACTGTTGAGCAGGACTATTCCTGCTGTTTGTCTGCAATGAGGCCACATGCCTGCCAAGTGCTGTGTCTGCCCTGGAGGCACCAGTCAGTCACAGAATCTCTCAGGAGGCATTGTGGAGACCTCATTGTCACATGTGGAGACTTGTCCAAGGTTGAGGAAGGAAAGTAATTGGCCTGGAATTTTATAATTGCATTCTGTACTTGTGGTTGGCTCTCAAGTTTGTTGGAAGGCAAAAATGGAAGCCTTGGAGAAAAAAAAAAATGAGTCAAGAGTAAGCTAAAATGAATTAAAGATGGAAGGTCCTGTGGAGGAACCCAAGTCTCCTTTAGCATAGAAGCCATGGAGGAACATGGAAGGAGGCATATGTGACAGGTTTTTTTGGTCACTACATTACAGAAGCTGGAATGGGAGTCAGCCTTCTGTGTCACAGCTTCACTTGATGCTACTGCTGCCTCTTTCTGCTCACTGTACTTCTCTGTGTTCAGCCTATGCCTGCAGCAAATAGTTGTGGGTAGGCTGAACCAGCTCATTGTCTATTGAAAAGCCATGAGAAGCCAAGGGTTTAGTCTCCAAATTCATTCTGTTGGTTATCCTTTAACCACATTTTATCACTTCTGAAGTGAGCATTGTTGCTCTGGGTTTACCTTCCAGGGTGTGTCTGAGCTGCTGAGCTGTAGCCGTCAGGGGCTGCATTGCCTGCAGGGTGCCAGCCACAGGCACGGGCACTTGCCCTTGTAGAGATGGATGGCATGGTGGTTCTGGACTGAGGCATAGAAGGGTAGTACGCAGTACTAATTGTAGGGAGAAGGGCAGGCACTGAGAAGTGACTCAGGCCACAGACTGATGCGTAGCACAGCTGGTCTGCTTGCAGCTGTTTTCTTTGCGGTGATGTATTTAACAGTGATACATTTTACAAAGGTGGCACCTTAGCCATCTTCCTCTTCAGGGCCAGTGTGTGGGCACCTTGATTTTAGTGAACAGGTGAGTCCTGTCACAAACTTGAAACTGCGCTGTGCCTGCCTGGCCTAGGGTTTCCAGGGTCAAATTTGCAGAGAAATCCTGAGACCAGCAACCCAGCCTGAGTCTAATAACAGTGAGTTGTTGTCTTTGTGAGTGACGCTTACCTGTAATTCACACACAACGAATGCTGTTAGGTGGGCATAATGGCATCTGGATGTCAAACGTGAGAATGCAGAAAAATTCTAGTTCTTAAAGCATCTTTTATGTCCAAAGCCTTGGAAAATAAATTGGTAGGTATTTAATCGAGCCACTGTCAACAGAGCAGCGCCAGGGGAAGTACAAGTTGCGGAGGGCATCTTGAAGCTGTGATGAGACTACTCTAGGGTATTTCATTAGAAAGAAATATTGAACTTAGGATATAAGGTGTCTCCTGCTGCAGGTATGTCCTGCAGAACATGCCTGGGCCACAGAGCCACTGGTTCAGCTCGCACTGAGGTCTTTGAGTAGCCTTTACGGGGCAGTAGACAACCAGGAATGAGTGTGTGTAGTCTAGGTAAGCAGAAGGGAAGAATGGTCATTAAAAGAAGATAGATTTGCTTTTACTTTGTATGTATGGTATCTGCCTGCATGTGTGTATGTGCACCATGTGTGTGCCTGGTGTCTTCAGAGCCAGAAGAGGGTGTTGGGTCTCCTGAAATTGGCGTTACTGACCACTGTGAGCTGTTATATGGGTGTTGAAAAACTGAATCTAGGTCCTCTGCAAGGGCAGGAAGTGCTCTTAACCTCTGAGCCATCATCTCTCCAGCCTCCAAATAGACATTCCTAACTATGTAAAAGTGTATGTTAACCCAGCAGGATGCACTTGTATGTCCATTGCACCTCAGTGTGCTGTTGCACCAAGACCATTCTTATTGTGAGGGTTCTCCTGGGCCAGTCGTGAAACATGCTTTAAGCATCTATTTGTATTTCAGGGTCCTGGGCAGAGCGTGGAGGATAGCAAGTACAGATTACATCTTCAGGGCTAAACGGATATGCTGGGCCTTTGGCTTAAGCCGATATTCCTCACATCCTCACAGAGCTGGCAGTGTGTTTTGACTCCTTGACCAGGAAGGATAGCATGAAAGTAGCAGACTTCAGTGATGCCTGGAGGGCTGTGTTCTCAACTTTGTTTTCCAGTAGGCAGTTACCTCACTGTCAGGTGTCACTATGGAAGAATGTCTTTTCCAAAAGACGAAGTGACAGGTTTTCCTAGGAAGGACACGTATGTTAACATTTTTCCACATGAGCAGGATTTGAGTACTGGGGTGAGGCTAATGCAAATGACTTGTGCAACTGGATTGTGCTGCCTGGAGGCTATTGCAGAACGAACTCAAAGGCGCAAATGTGACACACACACACGTGGGTGTGTTAGTGTACGCTGCTGTGCTCCAGGGAACCCTGGAGCATCCACACACACAGTGGGAGAGACAGAGTCCTTTCGATCCAGCTCTTGCTGGAAACCCAGAGTCGACCTGCAGAGCTTTCTTCTGAGGTCACGACCATGCATACCTGAGGTGGCTCTGTCCCCTGCATGGCAAACTGAAGTCAACTGTATGGCAGAGAACTGGGTTTGCTAGCCTGGTCTCAGGGGGGAAAACCACACTCCAGGCCTTCAAGAGAACTGGGAGCACAGCCCCCTTGTCAGATGCCTGGTCACCATTGTGCGAACACATGCCTGCTCACTCCAGACAGGGAACCAAGACAGACCAAAGGTGCAAAGACCCTGAGTCCAACTTGGCAAACCAGGGAGTTTATTGGGTTAGGAGTATCAGTGAGGGGCAACTTGAAGGAGCACATGTGACTCAATTGACACTGTTGGTGAACCAGTGAACTTGACTGGGATCGTCACAGGGGTCAGGGCGACTTGGGTGTAGCTAAATGAAGAAGGGTGTCTCTGTCCTCCAGCAGTTAGTAATTGCTTGTGCATCCCGGGGGAAGGCTGAGCAGACTCACAGCATCAGGAAGGCTGATGCATCTTGGAAGCCCCTCTTCCATGGGGGCTGTTTAGTGGGCTCGACCTGGTGAGAGCTGCAGATAATGGCAGCTGCTCTGATTTGAGGATGGTGCTGACCATGTCTGAACCAGGAGACAGTTTGCTATGACCTGCCCCTCATCAGGAGGCCCATGAGCAACACCTGCTTTTTGGGTTTCCCTCTCACCTTGCACAGGCATGTTTCCCCAAACTCCTTGTCAGATTCATTAGGGTCAGACTTGCTGTTGCCTGCTCGTGTGACAGTTTGCACTCTTGTGCAGTCCTTGCACACACTGGTTTATGTGTGCTCTGGGCTGCGTTTCATTCATTGAAGAATTTGAATCTGTTGTTGTTTTTAATTTGGGATCATGTTTCCGTCTTCCCTCTCTTGACCAACTGTGTTCACGGCACCAGGACAGCAGTTCCCTGCCTGTTGGTCTCCGGCCCTTGATGTCACATTTTCTGTGGGAGCGGCAGTCTCCTAGGGCCCCTCACTTGTCACTTAGTGTTTCTTTTGTTAGGACTGATGCTATTTCTTAGCACCCAGCACTGTAAGCTTAAAGCATCAGTTGTAGCAAACATTCTAGAGGCCAGAAATCCAACATGAGGCAGAAGTCAGTTCTGTCCTGGCCCTGTGAAAGCTCTGGAGGCCTTTCCTGCGTTCCCTGGGTGCCGACATGGCCAGTATTCTGCACTTGCGTGTCAGCTCCCGGGCACCCTGCCTTGTCTTCTTGCTGAATTAGGGCCCACCCCAAGGCCTCTTGTCTTTAGATGAGTAGGGGGAAGTAGCATTCCTTGCGTGGTGGGCCAGTTGCAAAGAAGGCGTAAAATAAGGCTTGTATTTGTGTGCAGTGCTCACATCTATAAAATAGACTTGTATCCTTAGCTGTGTGGTGTGTGTGCACACAGAAGTATGCAGAATGCTGATGAGCGAGCACAGAGACCAGAAGAGGCCGCTGTTGTTCTTGGTCACTCTGCACCTCACTCCCTGTTCTGTTGGCCAGCCAGCCCTTTACATGGAATCTGAAACCAAGTCCGTATGCGGGCAAAGCAAGAACTGTTACCACTGAACACACCCCTTTTTAGCTAAAGCACCAGGATTGTTTCCTGCCCGCCGTCTGGAATAAGGCTTATGGCTTCATTCGAGGGCAGCCGGCAGGCAGAGAGGTCTGTGCCAGCACGAACACCTCCCTGGTGACATGCTGTCTCTTGCAGAGTTCTCTGGGGTGCTTCACCAGTGCCACATCCTGGCCTCTGAGATGGTGCACTTCATTCATCAGATGCAGTACTACATCACCTTTGAGGTAAGCTGGCTTCCTGCCCCTGCAGTCTGGCTCAGTGCTAAGACGAGCAGGCCCTGTCCACAGCCTTACCTTTCCCTTTAGGTTCTTGAGTGCTCCTGGGATGAGCTTTGGAACAGAGTGCAACAGGCCCAGGACCTGGACCACATTATCGCAGCGCACGAGACCTTCCTGGACACCATCACCTCACGCTGTCTCCTGGACAGCAACTCCAGGGTAAGGCTCCGTCCTACAAACCAGGACCGAAGCTGTCAGTTGTCAGGCACTGCTACATCAGGGACCCTCAAACTTGTTCTTTGAGGGTCACTTCCTAATAGGGTTGGAATAAAATCGGTCAGATGGGAGTGTGCGCTGACACCTGGTGTGGCCATAAGGATAAGTACGAGCAGTGATACTCAGTTGGTGGGTATGGAACAGGAGACTTTGTCATGAGTGACGGCCTGTGGAGCTATGTGAGGATGGGCACTGGAAAGGCATCGGAACACCAAAACAAGTGGTGGCGTGTGTGACAGTCCCGAAAAATGGAGAATGTACAGCTCTTCGTGTCTTTCTTCCTCTTTGTTCTGGGAATCAGTCTTGGGGCCTGTGGTTTCTAGACACTCACTCTGAGGACGCAGTTTCCATTTTCTTGGTTAGGGATAGTGCTGTTTTAGATAATGGCATGTGGCTACATGGATTTAACCGGACTGTGTGCACAGAGCTGTGAGTGCCTCGTAGCTCAGGGCTTTCTCCTTGACTTTGTTTCTCTAGAGAGCCCCTGTTCTGGGAAGGGGCATGTTTTGAGTAGCAAGGCTTTCTGGAGTACTGATTTCCTTTAAAGGTCTGGGACAAGAAAGAACACACTCTGAGCTGGAAGCAGGTTAGCTGTGCATCAGGTCAGCCTGTGTGAGCACTTCTCACAGTGCACGCTGCTCGAGACACAGTCCAGGTTTGCAGGGAATGCTGCTGCCCCTACTTTACCGAGGCTTTCAGTTTGTTTTCTGTTTGTCTGCATTAGCCTACCATGCTGGGGAGGAGTGTTTGAATAAACTTAATTATTAGTATGTGTAACATACGGTGAGCAAAGGCACTTCTATATGCAAGTTGCTTTCTGGATACTGAAACAGTGGCATAGAAACATGCTGAATATACTTTGAACATAATTAGTAACTCACGAAATGGGCATCTGAAGTGGTCTGGGTTCCTGTTGGCCATTCTTACCAAGTCCAATCTCTGAGGTTGGTATACAGTGGGTGTCACATCTCTAATGTGCCACTTTGTTATGACTGTGGTGGTGTCAGTATGCTGGTGATTGTATGGTAGTGCCCGCAGGTCCTCAGCCATTCTGTGATGTGCCATAGACCTGGAGCGCCCATGAGTGGGCCATTGTCAACGTTCAGACAGATGGCAGGCTCTTCTTGTGACTCCAGGGCTCTGTTTTCAGAAGCAAATGAAAATTTGTGGGAATTAAATTATATGATTCACCATGGTAACCGGCTTGTAGATGTAGCTGCTCCTCTTTTCAAGCTATTAAAGTCACATTTTAGTTATTTTGCAGAGGTTAAACAGTTGTGAAAGTCACCAGGTGTATTGCTCTTCAGAAAATGTTGGGATTACTAAGGACTGCACCCACGCTGGTACCTTGTGCTCTCTATGGCTCTGCTAACACGGGGGCTGAGCTCATAAAGGTTGGCAAATGTCTATGTGAGACAAGTTGGGTCGTCCTAATTCTTGAGTTCATAGAATAGCTGTGGATATGAGCCAAAGAAGCTCATGCTGCCTGTCTGCAGGGCAGTAGTACTGGGGAGTAGTTGTTTGGGGGCGAGTATCACTACCTTCACTGAAGGAACTGTGCCTCAGGCTCCAGCAGTCCTAAAGTTGTGCCTCGGTGGCTGTGTAATGAAACGACTAGCTGTTGTTTGTAGGGTCAGGGTCCTGCTATACAGCTCAGACTGGCCGGAACTGGCTGGAACCCCATCTTACCTGCGGACTGCTGAGATTATAGCTATGAGCTACCACACCTGGCTTGGAGCATTTTGTCATCGTTTGTTCCTAAGGAAGAAATCTATTATATAAAACAGAGTGAGGTAATCTGTTCTGGGCATACAAATTTTAAATATAGCATTTTCATTATGTCACTATGAGAAAATCAGTTATCATGATACACAATGAAGCTGGAGGTGGAGGAATGACAGTTGCAGGTATGAATGTGTGTATTTATGCAACGTTGAAAAACCTTGAGCAGCACAGTAACACGATGCAGGCTGGAAGCAGCTCAGAGTGTGCAGTCACAGAGCCCTGGAGCAGAGCGAAGAAACTGAGTGCACACTTTACCTAATGGCCCTCAGGAGAGATGCAGTGTTCCAAAAATAAGCTGTTTTTTTACACACTACAATAGAAAAATAAACTAGAGAATTACATCCTTATTAAAATTTAAGCAGTACCATTTCCATTCTTTGTTTTCTATTTTTGTCATAAAATAAAATTCTGGCAGACAACAGGGTGACACTTCCTTGAGCTTGTGTCCAGCATACATGGCTGCTTGTCAGCAGTGGCATCTCCTGTTCTGCCTGCATTTCTGTGCAGGTTGAAGGCCTTGTTTCACATGTGTGCACTGTAGCTCATTTTGCAGTTTCTGTTCCTGGATTGGTTCAGCTGTCAGTGGTGTTGCCGACATCTCAGCAGGACAGGGCGCCGAGATGGGTGACAGGAATAGCTTCATTAACTGTGGAGTGAGTGTGGATATCAGCTTCTCTGCAGGCTGGAGTCTTCTAAAGTGTGGTGGTTTGAATGAGAATGGCTCACGTGTTCAAATGCTTGGCCCCTGGTTTGTAGAACTGTTTGGGCGGAATAGTAGGTGTGGCCTTGTTGGAGGAGGTGTGTCACTGGGAGTGGGCCTTGGTGTTTCAAAAAGCCCACACCTGGCCCAGCCTCACTCACTGTGCCTGCTGTCTTTAGATCAGGATGTAAAGCTCTCACCTACTGCTCCAGTGCCTTGCCTGTCTGCTTCGTGCCACTATGACTGTGGACTCACCCTCTAAAACTGTAAGCTCCAACTAAAGGCTTTCTTTATGAGCTGCAGTATAGCAACAGCTAAGTCACAAAGCAAGGACTAGGAGGAGCCTGTCCATTTTGGTGTTGCTGTGTGGCTTTGGAGATGTGCGCACACTTGTAGACACACACAGAGCTCACATGGTAGTTAGTGTGTCTGTACCCTCAAGTCACACTTTCGGCAGTGGGTGTTACTTTAGGACAGCCCGCTCTCAGAAGTCAAGTTGAGAATCCGGCAGCACCTGCTGGCAGCATTACTGCTTTGTTAGGGTGCAGACCTCTTGACCCGAATGCTTCCTTGCCACCCTCCTCTAACATGGTTATACTGGAGACCATTTTCCCGAGTCTTGGGAGGCAGAGAACCCCAAGCACAAGTGTATCTTAAGTGGAAATGCCTCACTAGCATGTTGAAATTCTGTTCATTGGAAAACATTGTCTTTTCAGGTACTTTTGAATCAGCTCAGAGCTGTGTTTGATCAAATCCTTGAACTTCAGAATGCCCAAGATGCGATGTACAGAGCTGCACTGGAAGAGTTACAGAGACGGTTGCAGTTTGAAGAGAGGAAGAAACAGCGTGAAGTTGAGGTTTGCTTTTGACTCATGCTTTCTCACTGCTGCCAGTCACTGTGGACAGCAGCGATAGCTTCTTTGCGGAAATCTCCGCACACTAGTTGATGTGCAGTCGACTCTGGGTTGGAGGAAGTTCTGAGTGCTGTCAGATTGAGTGGTCACCTCACTCTGTGACTGTGCTGTAGAGCAGCGACAGTGTTGCCCCAGTGTCTCTGTCCTGGTGTCTCCAGAGTCAGCCTGTGCCCTATCAGTGACTAGAAGCTGACTTGTTACTGACACACGAGCTTGGTTTCCTTAGGACATTTCTGTGTGTTCCCAGTGGCCTGGAGTTGGTGAGATTCGTTAGACAAGTCGGGCTGCTGGTGGAGTTTCTTGCTCTTTCTAGGTGCCTAGTCTTGGGGTAATGAAGGACAGGTTGTTTAGTTGGCATAGTTAGTTGGTTTTACTTTTGAGTATTACTCCTGTGCCACCCATGTAAGGTGTCTGGTGGCCACATCGCAGGTGCCGAAGGGTGGAGTTTGGAAGCAGGAGCGTGTGTCCTTTCGGTGCTCTTGGTTATCCTAGCTGCAGTGACTTGTGGGTGGTTCTGAAGAACACACACATAATCTCCTGATCCATGCCCAGCAGCCTGTTTGTGCCTGACCAACACAGGGTTATGCCCTAGCCATCACTTTCCATCTCTGTGCTGTTGGTAGAGTTGTCACCTGTGACGTGACATGTAAAGCAGTTGTGATACACAGAATGACGTCAGTGTCACCCTCCAGTGTTAGCTATTGTCAGACTACATATAACCTCCCACTGAGACCAACCTTTATTATTCTAGGCAGGCAGTGGTGGTACACACCTTTAATCCTGGCACTCAGGAGGCAGAGGCGGGTAGATCTATGAGTTCAAGGACAGCCTGGTCCACACAGTGATTTTTCAGGATAGCCAGAGCTATATATTGAGACCCAAATTATATATATATATATATTTGGTCTTAACCAAAACAAATGTTTACTGTTCTGATAATAGTGTGATGGCTAGTTGTGCGCACAGTGCTGGTCTCACCACGTGGCTGCAGCAGCAGAAGTGACACGGCCACAGACTGAGTGTAGGTTTATTGGGTGCGTTTCATTCAGAGACGCTTGCTTGTCTAGGGAAAGTTGGAAAGCTGAGACTGCCTACAAAATGTATTTAAATTCAAAAGGTAAAATAACTCTGAACAGTCATTCAGATGTGGGTCTGCTGAATTCGTTAGAGATGGAGCTAGCTCCTGAGAGGATTTCAGCATCCTGAGTGCCGTGCTGTGGAGGCTGGCTTCCGCCTCTATCATGCTGCTGTTAGGTGGAGCAGTCCCAGAGGTCCTTCCTTCGGCAATTCATGGCTCCTCTACTTTTTTCCCACTTTTCTTCTCAAAACCCCTTCAGTTATTATGATATTTCCAATTCAAATTTAGGATTGAAGGGCTTTTACTTCTTTCAGTTTAAAAAATACATTTCTACATTGACATTCTTGGTTCAGCATTAGCATACTTAGTTCCTGCTGCTGTGACACCCACACTTCTGTACACACCCCTGTGCTCATGATTCTGGGACCAGTACCAGCCATAGTAATTGACTGCACCGTGACTAGTATGACTTCCCAGAGAATCTAGCCCACTAGGTAAGTGTATTCAGAATCTACATTGTCCAGTCCTGTGAAGCGGTGATTCCAAAATGTTATCCCGCCATCTCAATACACATTAACTGGAGTTATTTCTGCTGTTCTCTGTTTGGTAGAGCATGGATGTGAAACTCCAAAATTTTTACTAATTGGCATACCAAATGGAGAATATGTTACAGAATGTTTGAGATTATTCCAAGTATACAGAAGTCTTTGTATCGGTCTAGTAAGATTGTTATAAACTGGCTTTTTCAGAATAAAGGAAAAATGATTAATCCCAAGTAAAACCTGATTAAAGATCTGTATGGCAGATCTGCTCATTGCTGAAGTGCTGGGAGCTTCTCCTGAGATGAGAGTGAGACTGGGAACTGTTGGGTTGGCACGCCATGCTCTGATGGTCATGAACATGGCAGGGAAGAAGGACAGAGAAACCAGGTTCCTTTGCAAAAGTGGTTGTGAGCCTGAAATTCGAAATAACCTTAATGTGAATTATTGGAATAAATAAGTGAGTTTGGCTGGGTGCCTAGAAATCAAATATTCAAGAGTTTGTTTTCTGTCAGTGGCAATCAGAATGAAAGTTTAAAAGACATGCCATTAGAAGTCAATGTGATCTGCATGTGTTCTATAAGGCTGAAACGGCCTGGCTTTTTTGAATTTGTGGTGTCCAGCAAGGCTCCTGGAGCCATCCCGAGGACCCTGATGTTTTCAGTCTCCTTTCCAGTTGTAACAAAAGCAACTTAGGAAGAAAGGCTTCGTGAGCTCACAGTTGCAGGCTTCTGTCCACAGAGGCCGAGTCACAGAGCAGAAGCTCGAGGGAATTGTTTCCACAATCAGGAACAGAGAGCAAAGAATGCATTTGTGCCAAGCCTCAGGACCCTCTTTCCTTTTCATCAGTTAGGGCCCAGCAAATGGGTGGCACTGCTCACAGTTGGGGTGGGTCCTCTCACCTCAGTTAGCGAAGTTTAGAAAATTGCTCACAGCCTTCCCCATAGGCCAGCCTAATCTACGCAAGTCTACATTGACAGTCTTCCCAGGTGACTATACATTTTGTCAATCTGATAACTAAAACTAATCATTACAGCTTCCGCTTTGTCTGCCTGACACACAAATACATTACTTTAAGCCACACCTTTCTGTGTTAGTTAGGGTGACTATTGCTGTGATGAAACACCATGACCAAAAGCAATTTGGGGAGGAAAGGGTTGATTTGACATTCTTGTGCATCATCACAGGAAGTCAAGACAGGAATTTAAACAGGGCAGGAAACTGTAGGCAGGGGCTGATGCAGAGACCTTGGAGGGGTGCTGCTTACTGGCCTGCTCTTTGTGGCTTGCTCAGCCTGCTTTCTTATGGAACCCAGAACCACTACCTCAGGGATGGCAGCACCCACACTGAGCTAGTCATCAATTGCTGACTAAGAAAATGCACCACAGGCCTGCTTACAGCACGATCTTACGGAGGCATTTTTTCAATTGAGGTTCCCTCTGCTCAGATCACTATAGTTTGAGTCAAAGTTGACATAAAGTTAACCAGCATACTGTCTACTCCTTCTCCCCAAAGTCTTCTGTTGCGCTCATAATGTAAAATTTAAAAAGTTTCCATAAATTTCCATAAGTTTCTTATAAATTTGTAATATTTTAGAAGTTCAAAGACTCTGAAATGTGAACTCCTATTAGATCAAAAACAACTTATACACTTCCAACATATAATGGCACAGAATAAACATTCCAATTTCAAAATGGAGTAACATAGCAAGAAATAATCAAACTGAAATGCCAAACCCAATATGGCCAAAACCAAATACCGCAGCTCCATGTCCAGAATCTGGGGCTCATGATGAAATTGACTGGGCTCCAAAGGGTTCAGGCAGCCCCATTCCTTCTCTTTCAAACTTAGTCCAGCTCCGCTTCATGCCTGCAGCTCTTCCGGGCACATGTCCTGTGATCCTGGCATCCCCAACACTCTGGGGTTTCTACACTTACACTTCATCTTCACAGTAGCACACACGGCCTCTGAGGGCTTGCTTCTCTCTGGGGACCTCACCCCTGCCACACAGTGCCTGACCCCAGCTGCTCTCTGCCACTCCTTCCTCCTTGTGTCTTTCATACTTTCAAAAGCAACAGCACCTAAGCAGAGCCACCATCAGGAGGTGTAGTCTGCCCCCGTGGACCATAGCTGTGTCAGCTTCTGTGTGCTGACCCTGAGGACACACTTTCCTGATGTCACCGTGCAGACCACCAGGTTTCTCCTTCATGGTGCTCATCTCTGTAACAGCCACAGCTGCTTTTCTGTCTGCACTTCCATGTCAAAAACTTGAAGCTTGTCCACACACCTTTCTAGTGAATAGTCCATTACCTTTAAATTCAGTGTCACTCAAGATTTCAGGACACTGGCAAAATTAAGGCAGATTCTTACTAAAACATCACAGGCCCTGGCCCAGTTGCTGACAGTCCTTGTTCTTGGAGGCCTCATGAGCTAGGCCTGGGTTGCTGGAGACAGTGGGTAAATAAGCTAGTAAGTGGCCTAATGGCTAATGAGAGGTGGAAGCGGGCATGTGTAAAGAAATCGAGAAAGCAATGGCATCGTCTTGTCCTTACGTCCGTGGAAATAGATTGATATCTGTAATGGTCTGCAGGTCCCCAAAGTGGACTGCATTTGGATATGCTAAAGGGGGCTTATGCTGTTGAAAGTACAGTTGGGGCTGCTGGAAAACCTCCCACCCTGCCTAGCCACAGTTCCATGTTACAACAAGGCCATTGCCAGAGGGTGTGAATTATCTGAACTGATATGACTTAGAAAGAGCAAGCCTGAGTTCTGATTACCAATGGGCAAATCAGACTTTAGCAAAATGAACAGTTTCCTACATCCAGGGTATGTACCAGGAATGCCAAGGTTCAGATCAGAAAATGTAGTAAATGGAATTTCACATGTTTGCCAATGAAGAGAGAACTCCCACACAGGCTGGCTGAACAGTCAAGTTTACCTTTACTGAAATTTTTTCTTGGTGGCAAAGAGGTGTTGAGATAAGGTCTCACTGTGTATAGTCCAGTCTGACCTCCAGCTTCACCATTCTCTTGCCTCAGATGGGATTGTGGGTGTGAGCTACTGCATGCCTGGCTGAAAATGACCTTTTAGAATGAGAGTAGGTAGATGTGTCCCCAGGAAACACCTCAGTCCACGGAAGATTGTCTGAGGTGTTCCCTCTAGAGTCAGGAGTGCCATCTCTCAGAGTTGACAATTCCCTTTGTGCTCGTTGTCAGAATGAGGGCACGTGGAGGGACACGGCCATCCACAGCACAACACACAAAGCTGTGGAGATTGGTTAGTGGGAGTAGGCCTCACAGTGATGAGCTGTGCGTTCAACGTTCTCAGTAGCCAGCAAGGAGGCATCCACCAGCTGAACTTGCTGCTGCTTCTAATCCTCCAGGGCCAGTGGGGAGTGACAGCAGCCGAGGAAGAGGAGGAGAACAGGAGGATCCGGGAGTTCCAGGACTCCATACCAAAAATGTGCTCACAGTTGCGGATATTGACGCACTTTTACCAGGTGTGTATAAGTGCGGGCCATGGTGTCCTCTTCTGTGCTCGGTGCTTGCTTCTGGAGGGTTGGCCATGTGGCTGGTGGCTGTCGTGTGGGCAGCACTCAGGAGCTGGTGGTCCCCCTGAGGAGTCGCCCTTGCTGACTCATCCTCACTGGGCTCTCTGAGCAGCCGTACAGCTAGGAGGGGAGACCCTGGGTGGGATTCTAATGCTCGTCATGGTGACCGCACTGAATGGTGTAGGTTTGTTTGAGAGGTCTAGGCCATGAGCGGTCACAGTGACTTTGCTAAATCAGCATCTGACAGAACCATGTCCCTTCACAGTAGTAGAGCCCAGGAATGGCTTTGAGCTTGAATCCGTTTCCCCTCTAGAGTCATGGCTGAGCATATGTTTGTAAGCCGGTGAGATGACAGGGATGCCCAGTGGAACACCAAGCTTTCTGTTCCCCTGTAGCGTGTGTGTGTGCAGAGGGATGTCAGGAGGTCGGCCTGTCTTAACTGCACAGACAGCGAGTCCTGATGGAGCCACACAGGCTGAGTGGACACCTGGGCCATGCTCAGTTCCTGCTCGGGGCTTGTTGCGGTGGCATCGGGAGGGGCTGTGCTCGGGCAGAGCGCTCTGACCAACTCTCCTGTGTTCCATCCTAGGGTGTTGTGCAGCAATTTCTGGTGCTGCTGATGACCAGCTCTGATGAAAGTCTTCGCTTTCTCAGCTTCAGGTTGGACTTCAATGAGCATTACAAAGCCAGAGAACCCAGGCTCCGGGTTTCTCTGGGCAGTAGGGGCCGGCGCAGTTCCCACACGTGAGGCTGTCTGAGGTTAGGAGAAGCCCACACAAGCCAGACTGTCCAGGCTGCTGGATGCCGCGCACAGGCCACGGTGTTTCGGCACTGTGTCTGCTGGAGTCTCGTTTTCCACCTGACCTGAGTGTCTGTGATGTCACCCAGTTCAGGAGTCCACTCACCAACAATGTAGTCTTCATAGTGGGAAGACGCTGTGATGTGTTGGAACATCTAATTTCCACCATGTAATTTATATTTGTCAGTTAAAAAAAAGACAAAAAAAACCCCACCACCAACAAACTGTTTCTTGCCACAGAAAACTAAGGCAGTGGTGTGTTTATAAATTGAGAGAATGTCACTGCTACTTTTTAGCATCCTCTGTAGAGACAGTTTTTGTTATCATGATGACGCTAAATTGAAACATGTCTCTAGGAAAATACATAGAGTATTGGTGTTAGTGTTGAAAACACGAGCCTGGTGAGGACATCGCTACCCAGGCATCGCCGTCACACTCGTTCTTACTTTCTCTTCCAAGGTTTACATTTTTATATTTAGTTTGCTAATTCAAATAATGTGTAAAGCAGTGCAAACGAGCAGGGGCCATGGAGGGCGGAGGTGTCGCTAGCCCAGCTGTGCAGACCACACTGGGCAGTGCACGTGCGAACAAGGCAAGGCCAAGACTGTTCTATTTTCAGAGTTCTGATAAGTGTTGGAAAGAAATCAACTTGGGTACTGGAGGCTTCCCTTCTCCTTGCCTATTTTTTCATTGTAAATATTTATATATTACCAACCAGATGATGGAGGGAACTGGTTTTTGTAAAAATGTCCTATCGGTCACATAATTATGCCTTTTTTATGTTGCATAAGTGAGAACTTAGAGAATTAAAGACCATTATCTTTCAGATGTGTCACGTGTTTCTCGAGCACTCTGGAGAAACTGTCCACTTGCTGGATTTGTGGGTAGGAACTGATGGGATTTGCTTGACTGCTGCAGGACATGAGTCCTTTAAAGTTTGTGAAGCTCGTATTCCACTTGGAGTATGAGAGAGTGCAAGCAAGCACTGCTGTGCACTCGTCGCTTCCACGAGCTCACGCCACATCCAGATCTGTTTGTGGTTCCAGGGCACTGGGAAGTCCAGGTGTCACAGTAGTGAATCCGCGGTGAAGGCCGTCCTTAGCACGTAGCTTTATTTAAAATTTTACAAATGCAAAGCTGGGTGTGCAGGCACATGCCTGTGACCATAGCAGTTGGTGGGTAGGGTCTAGAGGACCAGGAGTTCAAGGTCATCCTTTGCCACACAGGTAGTGTGAAAACCCTTGGGATGCATAAGATCCTCCTCACACACACACTCACCAAAAAACAAAAAACAAAAACAAACAACAACCAAAAAAAGTTTATAAAATCAGACCTTTGGAGCAGCTCTCCCTACTGCAAGTCCTTTCTGGAAATTTTGATGTATGGTGTATTTCCAAGAGAAATTTCCAGTGTCATTTGACCTATAGCACTGCGTTTGTCTTCTTGTCAGCTGCTGGGGTTAGTCTTCTGTAGCCCCACAGTCTGCTCCTGAGTGGTTCCTTTCTTGGGGCAAGGAGTAAGGAGAGGCGGCTGGCCCAGGCCTTGCTGCACGTTGCCAGGCCTTTCCCAGTGCCAGGCCTGTCCCATCTCGCTGACAGCTGCAGGAACACTCTCCTTCACTGTGCCGAGAGGAAGATCTGTGCTCAGAGGGGTGTGCATTTTCCTTGAGACACAAACAGGACACCAGTGACCTCATGGTGGCACAGCAGAGAGACAGAGCTGTTCAACAGGCATTTCATCTTAAAAAAACAAGCACAGAAGAAAACAAATCTGCCAGCCTTATTATGTGTGGTGGCAGATGGCACTGTGAGTAAGCCCCTGGGCAGATATTTTGAAAAGCGTGGAAACACTGTACCCGCCTCTCCTGGGTAGATGCTACAAATGATGTTTTGACAGTGAATGAGGAAGAAAACACCTCTCAAAAGACATGCATCTGTGAGAAAACATTCTGAAAATGGATTTTCAGAACCATAAAATTTTATTTTGTTGATAAGGATGACATTTGTCTCTGCTTTTCTTAAACACTTTAAGAGATACAGAAATGCAGTTTTAAAACATGTTCAAAGTGTTCAAGGAAGTGAGTTTTGGTAGCTTGTCAAAATCCAAGTTCAGCACATTTACTGCAGAGCACAGATATTCACTGGACCGGTTTCAACACAGGCCCGGCAGAGCTGCCAGTGTGGCTGAACGCCTGATGAGAGGCTGGAGTTTGGCTGCTGAGGTATGTCTATGTCCTGCCTTTCTTCTGTCCTTCACTCCTTCTGGGGAGCTGGCTCCCCCACCCCCACCCCCACCCCCAGCCAGGCATCACAGTCATTGGAACTGAGTATCAAAATTGACTGAGCTGAAGTGTCACTTCACATCATGGACAGCAGTGTTAAGCCAAGGAGCAGGAGCAGGAGCAGGAGAGCTTTTTGCTAAAGTCATTCTACTCATTTTTTTGTCAAGGAAGAATTGATGGCTGCTAACAGGCTTTAAAACTTTATCCTTGTCCTTTGGAAGTTTGTTTTAGTTCTGTAGTGTGTGTGCAGTGTTCTAACAGTTCTTGTTGAAAACCCATCTCACACTTACACCTCAGACTCAGTGTCGTTCTTTCTGCCTGGGCCTCCCTGGTGCTGGGATTGCAGGTGAGTATCAGGCCTGGCCTCACATTCTGGAATCCTCAGGGCATGCTGTTCCTTATCACACAGGAGCAGCCGTGGCTTAGGCTGGGGGTACCCAGAAGCATTGGTATACCCTTCCTGTGCTGTGCAGCTGAGGAGAGCTGTTCCCGGGGAGCCCTTCCTTGGCATCACTCCAGAGGCTCATCCAGATGGGATGAGGATTGGCAGGGAGGAGAGGGAAGGTGGTGGTGCCTGCTGTGTGTCACTGGGGAAGAGAGCATCAGAGTCTGCGACCCTGATGCCCATGCAATAGTATGAAAGTCAGCCTCAGTTCAAACCCTGGGGTCTTTGAGGGGTAGAATATGGAGACCCCAGTGTTCTTAGGATGTGATATTGATCTGCTTATTCCATGAGGTAATTCAGCAGGGTTTTGCTAAGTTCGAGCAGACTATAACTGCCCTGCCAGCAGTCCCTGCAGAGCCTGTGCTGACCAAGAGTTGTGCCAGTCACTGGGGCCTGATGTGTGGCTGTTCCTTCCCCAACCAAGGTGTATTACTCAGTTTTCTATTACCTATTGGCTGGTAATGTTTTAGATACACTAAATATTACGATTTGTCTTTTGTTTCTTTTTACATTTTAAACGGCCACTGGATAACGGCAGGCAACACATGGCAGGCGTTTGTGGCTTCATGCCTCCATGGCTTTGCACAACACTCACTCTGATCGTGCTGTGGCTTGTCATGGGCAGAGTGTACACACAAGGACCATTCTGAGAGCAACACACTCACTTTCTTCCCCCAGGTTCTCTGTTTATTCTTACCTTTTTTCTTGGTGAAGTTCAGGGTGCAGGAGAAGTCTCAGGCAGACACTGGGAGAGGCCTGCCATCTGCCTCCCCATTCCTTACCTCCTTGGCCAGCAGGATTCTGCGTTTATGTGGGGCCGTAGGGCTTCATAGTAGACCCTGCAGGAGAGTGCTGGGTCTGTGCACAGTACCATCTCCACTAGACTGAGCAAGAAGCCAATGTCCTCACAGTGTAGACTTGGCACTGGGAGACGCTTGGCAGTTATCTACTGCGCCTGGAGACACCTAAGAACCTGGTTTGTGCTGATGAGGCCAGTGGGCCTGCACTGAGGACACTGGGGAGGTGGCTTTGAGCATGATGGTCTGATGTTGGAAATGGGGGTGTGCCTTCATGAAGTATCCAGGAACATGGCACCACCTCAAACCCGTGTTTTCTTCTCATCTGCGACAGTAGGCTTCAGGTGGCTCATCCTCCTGGTGTAAGCACTCAGAGTGAATGCTGAGACAGACAGACTTTGAAGTCATGCTTGCTTGCACTTCTTGTCACCGGATGCAGCAGGAGAGTATCCATACATACAAGATTGCCACCTCTTCAATCATCTCTCATCCACACTGTCCTAATGCTGCTGTTTTCTAAATGTACCTTGTAAGATATTGCTTGTGCTGGCCCCTGGCCTCTGGTGGCATGCATGTGGGGCAAGCATCCATTCCATCCGAGCAGAACTGAACAATCACAGTAGGTGATGGGCCTGGTACTGATTTCCTCTGTGCACAGAAGAACCTCTTTGGGCTTCAGTCCATCCCGTGTCATTGTGTTTGTGGAATCAGACTGGAGGAAGGGCTGCAGGTTGGGAAGGGACTGGGTGAGGCCAGTCACCACAGCAGGCCTCAGAGACGTTGCAGGTGTTATCCCGAGGCAGCGGTGAGGTGGGCAATGATGTCCTTTGGGAACATGGAGAACATAGGATAAGCTGCCCACTGGCTAAGTCAGGCGATGCTGGGGTGGGGGGCTTTTTGCTGGAGATGAAATTGTGGAAATGTTGAGCTGGCTCTTGGGGAGAACATTTGGTAGTGGTATGCATGTATCAAGGGGAGGCAGGGGTACATGGCTGGGAAGCAGGTGACCCCATGATGAGCTGGAACCATTCAGCTTCCAGGCTGAGGTCAACTTCAAGTGGAGAACAGGGGAGAGCTACCACTCTTGGCAGTTTTGAGAGTCAGACTGAGTTCTGTCCTGGGAAGACCTGCTTTTCAACGTTTGGTTGTGAGTCTTGGCAGTGTGCAGGCATAACTTGAGACAATCGTGTGTCCTCAAGGGAACATTGCTTCCATGTCTGGTTTCAGCCCCTTACTTCGGAGTAATGGCAGAACAAAATGATACCAGAACAGAAACAGCCAACTGGATCAATGGGATGGATAGAAAGCACATAAGCCCGCACAGCTTTAGCCACCTGAGTTGTCACAGAGAGGCTAACCTTTAAAAAGAAAATTTAGGTATCAATTTACTGTCCAAACTATCGCTGTGGAGCCTCCACACTGGGGTGGAAGCAAGTTTGACTGGCTTCGTGGGATATCCAGGTGGGGATGTCCCCACTGAGCTCTTCTGTCCCTGACACCCTAGCCATCAGTATCAGGGCACCTCCACCACAGTTTATCCCAAAGCCTCACTGCAGTGGCTCAAGGGGGTTCTTGGTGTAGTCTGCACACATGTTTATTAATTTCCTGTGAAACAGAATGCCAGGTAGCTCCAAGAGAGCAAAGCTCCTGCCTTGCTAAGCCTGTGCCTTCTCTGCTGTTGTATGACTCTCTCTGGTTGGGGTCTTGGGGCTTGGAGACCATGGTCTTTATGCCTCCCTCTCGAAGGCTGTTGGATTGGGTGAGTTGGGGAATCTGAGCTTGTCCTCTGGGATCTCTGCCATGGGTGATCAGATTTAACTGGGTTTAAATTGTTAACTGGATTTAACAAGGATGGGCACAGAGCACCATGTGGATGCCTAGTCTGAAGGGACTCAGGAAGCCAACTTCTGGGCTGGATATAAAGTGTCTTCTTTCAGTCATTTCAGTTGGGCCCTCCTGAGGCGCCAGAATAGAGCATCTCAGGGCCCAGGGTAAAGGCACATTCCCATCATGTCCTTGGCTCTGCAGTGGGGCTGGGCCTGCATTCCTCCTCTGTGGGGAGTCAGGCTTCTGGGAACCTTCCAATCCTGCCCTGCCCTGCTTTCCTCCAAGACTTCTTAGAGTCCGGTCTGAGGCATTCTGGATGGGGCTAAAGAGTGGGGCTGCAATCTGGGCACAGGGATCTTTTCTGAGACTGATATTCCAGCCAAGAACTATGCATGGAGATAACCTAGAACCCCTGCACAGATGTAGCCCTTGGTAGCTCAGTCTCCAAACAGGCTCCCTAGTAATGGGAACAGGGGCTGTCTCTGACATGAACCCAGTGGCTGGCTCTTTGATCACCTCCCCCTGAATGGGGGGGGGGGAGGGTCGGCCAGCCTTACCAGGCCACAGAGGAAGACTATGAAGGACAGTCCTGATGAGGCATGATAGGCTAGGGTCAGCTGAAAGGGGGGGAGGAGGTCCTCCCCTATCAGTGGACTGGGGAAGGGTCATGGGAGGAGATGAGGGAGGGAAGGAAGGTGGGATTGGGAGGGGGCTAGGGTTGGTTGCTATAGCTGGGATACAAAGTGAGTAAACTAATAAATAATAAATTATGTCTATAAAAGAATGGGGCTGCAGCCATCTATGGCTGTCTTAGCCCGCCCTCCTGACCTCAATGCACCAGTGAGAATGAGCCTCATCCCTGTCTCCTCCAACCCCGTGACCCCAAGTATACATCAGGCAGAAGACCTGGCCAGTGCTGTTAGATCTCATGGGAAACTTTGGTCTTGGGCCAATATGACCCAACCCGTGGAGACCTTATCCAGTCAGCTGTCTGATCCTTCCTTCCCTCTACCTCCTGCTTCTCCTTTGACCAAGACTGGGGCTTTGCTGCAGTGGATCAGGCTCTTCTCTCTGGTGATTCTAAACTGAAGTCACACAGCTGGCTGGTAAATCAAATTTGATAAATAAACAAGGCATTCTGTTGAGTATTGTCCTTAGGTCTGATTTCTCATGTCTGCCTTCATTAGAGGTTTTTATTGTCATCTCTCCAGCTCAACAGACAGTACAATCTGCCCTGTTAATTTTGTAATTGAGGTCTGTGCAAACATTGCCACAGCCCCGGGAATGTTTACTGTTCCTCAGCTGAGCACACAGTACAGTTTTAGTTGAATAAGATCCAACTGAAAAGGCACAAATCAAGCGTTTAAAAATAGAACAAGGACTCACAGTGCTGCGTGTCAATATCCCCGTTGAGTTTTGAGTGATGACAAGGAGAGGTGCTGGCTCTCTGGATGGAGACGTTACCCGAGGCTCCTAGGTGCTCATCCCCACAGATAACCCATAGGGCAGACGGCAGTGAGCGGTGTGGCTCAGTTTCAAGAGTTGCCCTTTTCTTTAACTCTAAGCTGACACCTGTTGCCGTGGGTCTTGGTCATGTCTGCGAGGGGTAGTGGAAAAGTTCACTCTGACGAGCACGGGGCCCAAGCTGAGGAATGAAGCCCTGCAGTCATAAGGCCCAGAGCAGAGCCTCCCGAGGACAGTGCTCCACCTAACGCACCCTGGGGAGAATGAGAGAAAAAGAGGTAATGTCTGCGGCACGCTGCGGTTGGCGCCAGTCTGTGTGCAGGCAGTGACAAGAGAGTTCCCTACAGCACGGGTGGCCTGTGGGGCCAGCAGAAAGCCTGCACACTCCTCAGATCCCTTCCTGCAGCCAGGGCTGCACGTGTGCGGCTCTTTAACACGGTACCAAGCGTGTAAGCTGACAGCTTAGGCAAACCTTTATGATATCCTTTATAATAATAGCAAATAGCACAGTAGCAAGTACCTACTGCCATTTACCAAGTTTCTGCTTTGAAGTTGTTACTGGCCTTTCAGGATCCTCGAAATTACAGTTCTGGCCTGAAGGCAACAGAACTACCCAAACCTCAAAACCAAGTCCCCATCTGAGGGGAAGGAAGAGTGTGCTGTATCTGACCCGTGGGGGACGTGAGTTCTGATGGAAGGCCTGGAAATCGTGTGCAGGTCCTCCTGATGAATACGTGTGTGCAGTGACGCTTAGGGAAAGCAGCGGGAATGGGAGCCCGGGGTGACCTCGGTGTGCAGTGGGGTTGTCTTTGATGGGAAACAGAAGATGAGGTATACCCCCAAATCCTGGAGGAGATACTAGGCAGGGGCAATGAGAGGAAGACTTGCAATGTGGAGTTTAGAGGCTGGAAGATTTCGTGAGTCACCAGCACGGGAGGGTCCACAATGGCTGGTGTCCTCACCCACAGTGTGCCGCAGACGCTGAGAAATGCCATGTGGACCTAGAGCCCTCCGGCAGGGGCACTTCATCTGCCGTAAAGGTACAGGGACATCAGCAGCTACTGGGTCCAGCTGGCACCCAGAGCCAGGCTGTGGGACTGGAAGTGTTGAGAGAGGGGTGGGGGGAAGGGGCCATCTGCAGGTCTGCACCCCAGGAGGAAGTGTTTAGTGTGCGTGGACCCTAGGTTGTCCCTGGACATGCTGCCACAGTCTCATCATGGCGGCTACCTGCAGCTCACACCAAGCTGTCCACAGAGCAGCCAGCTCCCCTAGGCTCTGTGCCCAGATCGGCCCAGCACACCTGTCAGCATGTCCCCCGCTCTGTCCAGCCGCGTCTATTCCTCGGAAAGTGAGAAGCCGGCCTCCAGTTGTTAAGGGTGCTTCAGAGACAGCTGGTGCCCTCTGCAGCAGGGTGTCGGGTGCCTTTGGCGGCTGTGAGGGTGGCTAGAAGTCTACCTCCTTCACTATGCACCCCTGAAACTCTGGCTTCTAATGCATGAGGCTTACAGAGAGCAAAACCTCAGAGCTGCCTCAGTGCTGTGCACCCTCACACGGAGAGCTCCAAGGTCACAAGCAGGATGAGACCAGGACCAGCTCCTTCCCTCTGAGACAGTCCATGGGAGCAGGGCTTCCCTTGGAAGGCCCAATCACCGGGACCCTGCTGAAGGTTCCCTGCCCTGGACAGCTGCCCCCTTGGCAGGGAGCACCCACACCGAGGATGGCACCGAGGCCTTGGTGTCCACCATGGTGCTGTCAGTTTTTGTGATGAGAGGGCACTCTCCTGGGCAGTGAAAATGTTGTCCTCCTAGTGGTCCATGGGACATTTGGCTCTTACCTTTCCACTTCCCTGGTCCCCAGCAACCCCATCCCCTCCAGGCCATTTTCCTTCCTCAAGGCCTTGGTGAGCTCACTTTCCCTGGTTTCATCTGGTGTGCTCAGAGCTGGAGGAATGGTGACAAGGGGAATATCCTTGATAACACCTCCCCAGGTTAATCCCTTAGATATACCTGAAGGCCACGGGGCAGCCCCCTGTTGTTCTAGTCCCCACCACCACCACCACCATGAGGGTATCTCTTTGTGAGTGGGAAGGGGAAGGTCTCAAACCAGGTCCATCCACACACCAGACCACCTCTGAGTCCTCAAAGGTCTTTCAGGGTCGGCTGCGCCCTGCTCTGTATCCCTTGTGGGCTTTGGTGCAGACAGCAAGATTGGGAGCAGGATGTGAATCCACAGGTTCTCCTTGGTGTCGGCTGAGGAACAAGATTGCTGGAGACCCTGGTTCATGTCAGGGGTGAAGAGCCTTTAGGGGGGAGTGTGGGGCTGAGAGAACGCTGTGAGCAGCGGCCCTTTAGTGGCCTCCTGTCAGATCCACCTCCCTGACTGGCAAGGTGGCTGCTGTTCTCGGAGGATCCATGGGGAGGCAGTGCAGGACAGTGGTTGAGGTCCTGGACAAGGACAGCGCCTGGATGAGAAGCTGGCCTGGATCTCAGGTGCCTGTTAGTGACCTGGGCTGTGGGCAGCAGGGCCACGGGAAGGCTCGTGTGTCAGCATGGCTAGCTCCCAGCATCCACATATTTTTCTGATCCCAGTTGGATGTCCCAGAGTTAACAGTGCACTTGACCGAGAAGCCGATGGAAAGACTGTCATCTTCAGGGAGGGGGTGTCCTCCTTTCTATGACTGTAGCTCAGACTCTTATGAGTCTGCAGCCTTGCTGCCCTCATGTCAGACCTGCTGGCCTCCACAATCGTGGAGCCAGCCGGCCAGTTTTCCTATTAGTTATAATAATTACATCTTCAAATGTTTCACTTTTGTCTTTCAGTCTATATCAGTGCTCATGGCAACAGCTGCCACCTCCAGTTTTGACCTCCAGAGGTCACCATGTTGGCCAGGCACGCAGGTCACATTGTGGGGGAGCTGAGGCTGCCTTGAGGTTCCCTCCCAGCCACACCCTGTCTGTCCACCTGCCTGAGGCCCATGTTTGCTTGTGGGGTGTGTTACAGGACTGTAGGACCACCCTCTCTGGAAAGCCCCCCCTCCAATGATGTCATGGGGCTGAGGAGTGTCATGTGGGAACCTCAACCAGAAAACACTTCTTACAAGTAGTCAGCTCCTGTAACTGGGATGGCTTTTAAGACTGTTTCACCGACCATCTCACTTTTAGCCTTTGAGACTCAGATGGAAATTTTTTTCCTAGGAAACAGTGTGGCTCCTTCTGCTGTTGCGGATTTCTAAGGCCGGGAGACACAACTGGAAGACATCTGGCGCGGTGGATCTGACGGGTGTCCCAGGAGAGCTGTTCGGCCCTGGGAGGTGCAGCAGCTGTGTGGAGATGCTGGGCAGTGTGGGCACCGAATGACGCTCCCACTTCAGCAAAGCACAGGGTAGCAACGGAACAAAGGCTGCAGGAGAGGCGGTCCAGTGGTTAAGATGTGTGCTTCTCTTGCAGACGACTGGGGTTCAGTTCTCAGCACCCTCATCCCTTGACTCACAAAATTCTGTAGCTCCAGGGAATTCAATACCTTCTTCTGGCCTCTGTGTGCACTGCACTCACGTGCTCAAACCCACAGCCAGATGGACACACATATATATGTAACTTGCAGTTTTTAAATAGTAAGTATGCTGGCTAGTTTGATATCAGCTTGACACAGGCTAAAGCTACCTGAGAGGAGAGAACTTTAACTGAAAAATGCCTCCATAGGATGGGGCTGTAGGTGAGCCTGTGGTGCATGTTCTTAGTGGTCCATGAGGGAGGACCAGGCTGTTGGGGTGGAGCCATCCCTGGGCTGGTGTCCTGGGTTCTGTAAGAAAGCAGGCCGAGCAAGCCAGGGGAGCAAGCCAGTAAGCAGCACCCCTCCATGGCCTCTGCCCTGTTTTGAGTTCCTGCCTTGTCTTTCCTCAGTGGACCGTGACTCTGGATATGCAAGTCATATGAACCTTTTTTTTTTTTTTTAAAGATGCTTTTGTGTGTGTGTTTTATCAAAGCAATAATATCCTTAACTAGGACAGGAATTGGTACCCATAGAGTATTGGTGTGACAGACCTGTCCATGTTGTTTTGAGGAAGATTGTGGAAGTGCTTTGGGCTAGAAAAGCCAGCGGGGTGTTCTGTAGGAACTGGGGAGACAAGAATGTTGAGGGCAATGCCCATGACGGAGGTCTGGCTTGTGAAGCTTCAGAGAGCGGCTAACAAGAGACCAGCACTATTGAGGTGAAATCTTCTGGGAAGTGTTTCCTCAGGGTCAGCACACAGTAGCTGTGTTCCAGAGGTGGCCAAGGTTACACGTCATGCTGGCAGCTGAACTTGGTGCTGGTTTTGAAGGCGTGAAGGGCTCATGGAGAAGAGCTGGGGCTTGCCCATGTAAGAAGCCAGGAGAAACCATTGCTGAAGGTGCAGATGGAGGATGGGTTGGAGGCCCAAGAGTCTAGGGGTCATGGAGAAAAGTTGAGGCTTTGCACCATGAAGAGAGCCCAGGAGAGGCTGCTACTGGTGAGAGTGCAGCCCTGTTGTAGGAGACCCAGCATTTTGGAGATGCCAGTGCCATGGGATGACCACCAAGAGCAGCAGCAGTGGAGGAGCGGAGCCGGCCAGAGCCTACAAGCTGCATGTGCTGCTGAGGGCGGAGCCAGAGAAGGGACCCAAGCCCCTTGTAGGAACCCAGAAGACACTGAGTGAATCCCAGGTACTGGGCACTGCGTTATTGCCACTGTTGAAGTTTGGTTCTGCTTTGTTCAGACTGACACTGCACCCTGGTTCTTCTGTCTTGAAGAAAGTGATTTATTTTTATTTTACAGGAACCCACAGTTGATTCAAACTTTTAAAAAGGAGACTTGAAAATTTTATGACTTTTGATTTTAAAAGAGTCTAGATATTTTTCAGAAGATAACCATTAAGATATTTGAATCTGTAAGGCTGTGGGACTTTTAAAGTTCGTAAAATGTTTTATAGTATGATGTCTTTATTACTGTGTGATCCTGGGGATGAACAAGAAAGGAGATGCTGTGGCTTAACAGTGATGGGCTTGTGTGTCAGGCTGACAAGGGGTCAGTTGTGCTGGCTAGTTTTCTGTGCACTTGACGCAAGCTAGAATTGCCTGAGAGCAGGAAACCTCAATTGAGAAAGCACTTCCATACATGAGGCTGCAGGCAAGCCTGGGGAGAATTTTTTTAGTGATCCATGGCAGAGGGCTCAGCCCAGTGTTGGTGATCCATTGGGCTGGTGGTCCTGGGTTCTATAAGAAACCAGTCTGAGCAAGCCATGAGGAGCAAGCCAGTAAGCAGCACCCTCCATGGCCTCTGCGTCAGCTCCTGCCTCCAGGTTCCTGTCCTGCTTGTATTCCTGTCCTGGGTTCTTTCAGTGATGGACTATGATATTTTTGTATGTGTGTGTGGTTTCATCACAGTAATAATATCCCTAACTAGGACTTTAAAATAATAAATTAAGACACTTTTAAAAATTGCTAGTGCGGATGGAGGGGGAAGGCTAGAGGGCTCGGAGGTTAAGAGCACTTGTCACTCTTCCAGAGGACCAAGGTTTGAGTCCATGCATTCAGCTGGCAGCCCACAGTCTGTAACTCCAGTTCCAAGGGAATTGGTTCCTCTTCTGGCACACGTAGTTCATAGACATACATGCAGGCATAAATATCCATAATCTTAAAATAAAATTTAAATTTAAAATGCTAGTGGAAACATTGGTAAGAGGGTGAACTGGCTGGTTTTGTTTCAACCTGACACAGGCTAAAGTCAGAGAAGGAGCCTCGGATGAGGAAACACCTCCATGAGATCCAGCTGTAAGGCATTTTCCTAATTAGTGATGATGGGAGAGGGCCCAGTCCATTGTGGGCAGGGCTATCCCTGGGCTGGTGGTCCTGGGTTCTATAAGAAAGCAGGCTGAGGAACAAGCCAGGAAGCGGCACCCCTCCTTAGCCTCTGCATCAGCTCCTGCCTCCAGGTTCCCACCCTGTTTGGGTTCCTGTCCTGACTTCCTTCAGTGATGAACAGTGATATGGAAGTGAAAGCCAAATAAACCCTTTCCTCCCACCTTGCTTTTTAGGCATGGTGTTTCATCACAGTGACAGTAACCCTAACCCTTACAGTGGGTTACAAGAAAATGGAAAAGCTTGTCTTACAGGCTTCAGATGCTATCTGATGATGTTATTAGCCTTTGAACTGGTGGAAGCCAGGGCTCAGTACGTTTCAAAGGATTTACCCAACAGTCACATGGATATTAAATCAGACACAGAGATAAACCTTTAAGGGGACTGAGGACCTTTTGGCTCCAATCTGCAACATTGCAGCTCTCCACAGCCAGTCACTTAGTCTAGTAGCATGTTTAACTAGACAGGTAAGGCCCGCCTCCGAATGTCAGTTAGCAGCTGGTGAGCAGCCAGCCATACTAGCTTCTTAGATTTAAATTGAAATTGCATGCCACTAAAACATCTGCTCTGGGCACCCACACTCTTGAAGTGTTTAGGGAACTCACGCTATGTAAAAGTTCCTTTATCTGAGCAAGTTGATGGACTCTGCTAGAGCTGGCCAAACCTGCAGCGACCCTCTACCCACAGTGTGCCTAAACAGACCCTATCAGACACAGGCACTGTCATCTTTACGTCCTGCTTGTAGCTCTGCAACCCCACGGCCGAGCTGCAGAGTCTAACATGGCCCCTATGTGGCCCTTTTCAGAAAGCTTATTCTAACTAAGCCTTGCTCTGAACGGGGCTTTTCTATGAGGACAGGAGATGTTGTCATACAAAGAGAGCCTTATGTGAGTCACAGAGGGTTTGTGGGTGCTGGCTCCCCAGAAGTCTGAGAGGGCAGGTGTGGAATGTATCACAGCAGGGAGCACAGGCTTTGTTCGGGGCCCAAGGCCCAGAGTGTGTGGGCAGAGTGTGTGCACATTAATGTGTTTATACTTACGTGTGTAGGGTATGTGTCCCTGGGACAGTGGCAGGGCAGATTAAGGTGCCACCTGGGCCTCCCAGAAAGAGGTCATGAGCAGTGAGAGCCAAGAGTAGAAAGAGGTTATGAGCACTGCAATGAGAAACAGGAGCAGAATGCCTCCCATCCCCATCCTGCCCCACAGATGGACTTGCCTCTGTGGGCCTGAATCCAGTGCAGGTCACTGGAGAAGCCCAAACTCATGAGGGCAGCTTGAGCAGAGTACCCACCCATCCCAAGCAGCAGCCTTTGGCAAAGAGGCTGGCCCTCCCAGGTCCCACAGAAGATAGCTGTGTGTCCCACAGATACTGGTGGGCACCCTTCCTGGGTTCACTGGTGTGACCCGCCATTGTGGTGAGACAGCTGGCCACATTACATCCAGAGAGAGAGAGATATGAATGCTGGTATTTAGTTCACTTCCTCTTAGTCTGTCCAGGCCACCACCCCGAGATTTGGTGCTGCCCACATTTAAAGTGAATCTTACTTCAGTGCTAAACAGACTGGCAAAGCCCATGCCCCTAGCTGGGACACTTTTGCAAAGAAATTGCTCTCTGCACATTTGGCAAATGAGTGTGCTACATCAGAGCATTTGAGTGAGGCTTTGCTACAGGAGGAGTTGGAGCTCAGCCCTGGAATTGCAATTGTACCTTCCTATAATCAGGAAGAAGCTTTGATAGGTAGATGCACGCATACTGATGGTTTCGGACTTACGTTTTGAGTTTATGGTACACATTCAGCAAGAACTGTATGTTGAGTATTGCTGTTTTTCCCTGGCAATACACAGTACAACTCTCTAGTGGCACAGGGACCGTGGGACTTTGATCTAATCGCCAGCAGTGCTGTGCCCTGTGTCACTCAGCTGTGCTGTGCAGGATGCCACTTATCATTCCCCGATTAAGGATGATTTGAGGGATGGAATACACCAGAAGTAAATCGAATGGTATCTGCATTGTGCCTTGTGGTTCAGAATCCTCAACCAATTGTTTTGCTGTCTTAAAAAAAAAAAAGCTAGTTAAAATCCATTCACAGAGTTAAAGGAGAAACCTAAAATAAAAATGACACATTGCACCACGCCTTTTGGTCCTGTGTACCTGGGAATCACTTGGTCTGCACCCTCCCACACACACACACCTTGTCAGCTTGACCTGCAGCAGCACAGGAAAGACTCTCCTTCCCTTCTTCCCCTGGGGCACACTGAGCAAGCTGTATAGCATATGTGGCCTGGATCCCAGCCATGTTCAAGCCACAGTGCTTGCAGTGTGATGCCTCCTCTACAAGGAGCTCTTGGTTCTTGGTCCATGATGGGTCATCAATGAATGACTCAAGGGAAATCTCTTCCCCTTTAGAGAGTCATCTTCATGGGAGCCAGATAAAAAAGGACATCACTTGCAAGAGTCTCTTCTCTCAGCCCCTCCCCCAACTAGGTATGGAAATAGCCAGGTCTTGTGAATTTTTCTTTGAACATTTTCCTTTCATTATTTGTCTGTACTCTCTGAGCTACTAGGTCAATATAGAGTTCCATTTCTGGAATGATGATCTGGTTTGTAGCTGACCAGTTATTCTGATGAAAACAGAAATATGTATACATATGTATAATAAAATCTATCTATCTATCTATCTATCTATCTATCTATCTATCTATCTATCTATCTATC
>NW_026590699.1:6085524-6106970 GCF_907164565.1 Psammomys obesus
ATCTATCTATCTATCTATCTATCTATCTATCTATCTATCTATCTATCCAAGACAAAACACGAGGGGTCAGGACTAGAGAGGAGGGAAATTTACTGATGTGGGTGTAGTGAGATCTTTTTTTGGTTTCTTTAAAAATACAGAAACATTAAGATGGGAATATGTTTTTTTTATCTTTGGCTAACAGGATATCCAATTTCTCCTTGTCTCTTTGCATACAACTACTTGACAGGCATCAGCAACCGCAGCCAGCAGCAACAGTAGCAGAGGCAGCAGCAAGAGGAGGAGAAGCATCAGCTGCTGCAGCCCCTTTCAGAGCTTTAGCATTTATATACCCTCTCAAGAGTCCCCAGAGTTTCAAATGTCGTACACTTGCAGAAACTATCAGCAGCTGGCAAAATCACGCCTCTGCTAGAGCACAAGGCAAATCATAGTCAGCTGCTGTGGACAGTCTGAAGCAGCCCCATATCCCACACCAAGCATTAAAACAAAGACATATTCACATACCACTTTCTAAGTGACTGCTAAACTGTAACTGACTCTGCTGGACACTGCATCCAGCCACAGAACTTACCTTTCATGTTCCAAGTAAAAAAAAAAAAAAAAAAAAAAAAAAAATTGCCATATGTGACCAGGAAGTGAATTTCAGAAAAACCTGAAATCACAGTTTTCAGCATCTTCCCCAGACCATGGTAAGGGACAAGGGTCACTCCAGCTGCAGCTCTCATCTAGGGTAGCAGGGCTCACAAGTGCCCGCCATGTCTGTCTAACTGTGTGACACTTTCTCCAGTGAAGGCTTTTCATCCCTCGGAGGCAGATTTTTATACTGACTACTGGCAGACGGCTCATCTCTTGCACTTCACTGGTTCATACCAACATCTTTGCTTTTGCTTTTGAGTTTAGTTTTTAACTAAATGAATGGCCCCGAGAGGAGGGGTTGTATATTCCTACAGCTCTCCGTGTGTGCTTGAGCACAAAGACACCAAGAATGCCATGCTTTGCACTGGTTTTGGTGTCATTGTGGGCAGGAGATTGCTGAAGTCTATGGGATTCCTCCTTTGAAGATAGCTATAATCCAGGATATGGTGGGATTTGAGTGAGAGGGATGTGGGAAGGGAGGAGTCAGTCTGTACTAACTGATAAACAAGACAGAGCCCTGCAAAACCCACACCCTTCCACACCTAAACAACTCAACTTAGGGTTCCATGGAAAAAACAATTTTTCTTTTATGAATGGATAACAATGAGTGTGTGCATTTCCTAGGGGCGGGTGGTATGGAGCTCTCCAGTGGCTCCTGCCCTCGAAAGCTCAGGAGCGCCTGTGCCTGCACCACGCTCTTCTCCTGGGCTTGGTCCTCTTCTCCTCCTAAAAGATGCTTTCTGTTTGGAAAAAGGAGATTTTCCTGTTATTTCGGTTCCTCGCACTCCATGGCTCTGAACAAGGCTGAGAACAAACAGATCAGCTTTCTGTCTGTGGCCAGGTGTGAGCAAGAATTTCTGGGTAGACAGGGTCTCCATGCGTGGCATCGAGGCTTTATACTCTTTTAGGGGTCGCCATGAGGCTCTCAGGGACAAACAGTGACCAGATGGCCATCTTCCCTGCCTGCCACTCGCCTATCCTTGGCCAGTAGGAACCAGACTGAGGGGCCTTCTGGATTATGGGTCCCTGTGCTGGAAGAAGGTGCCTTCTTGACAGAAACCTGTGAGTTTGGGGTCCTATGTGTCGTTCACTGGGGATGATGCTTGGGGCTAGAGAAAGACCTATGGGGAGCTGTGAGTGTCATGACAGAAGGGCTGGTGGAGACATCAGGTCCCTCCAATGCCCCTGTGGGTCACCTTAGAGGCCCTACACAGGCCAACCATTCATTAAAACAAAGCAAATACATAGACCCAGGCCTCCCAGGAAAAGAACTATCCATTGCTCACTGCCCTATGGCTGGCATGCTGTTGTCCAAATAAGCCCCACAAGCACTGATACAAAGGAACAGAGCCCTACAGGCCCAATGGGAACTGACCTCGAGTCTAAGAGAGCCTGTGGGTCTGAGAGTTGGTAAAGTGGGTCCTTGGGTAGTTACTGATCTCGTTGCTTTCCTCTGGCTGTTATCAGATACGACCCTCCCCAGGAACAGGCAGGAGGGTCCTGAGAGCCAGGCTGTTGCTCGCTCCTTGCAACATCACTAGGCTCCATTTTGACCAACAGGAGGGAGTGGAAGTTGCACCACACTGAGCATCCAGACATAATACCTCAGGAGATGTGGCCAGGATCTCTGGCCAAATACCTTAGGATCTCTGGCCAAACTCTGTGTAAGGTCCTCATCACGGCCAAGCTCAGTTTCAAACCCAGGCTGGGCCTACTTCTGAGCCTGTGCTCTTGCTGAGAGCTCACTCCCACTACCAAGCCACAGGGAAATGTGAAAGAGATAAAGCCACAGGGGTGGGTTGGGGTGGGGTGGGGCTGGGTGGGGTTCTGCCATGTTCCGGTGAGGAGTGGGAGAACTCAGTCCAGAAAAGAGGTAGGTGATTTTCCAGAGTGAGAAGCAGGCCTAACAGATGTCCTGGTCATGAATGGGACAGGTCATCAAGCATGAGGTTGGGACTGTGGTGTGGGTGACAGTCACTTTGAGGGTCCTAACTGTTTCTAGAGAAGGGAAAACCAGACTTTGATCTGGCCGAGGATGGAGGGAGCCTCTCACTGATTTGGCCTAGAACTCCTTAATTTGGGCTTGCCAGATCAGATACCCCTGCGAAACTCCAGCTCATCTGAGAGCTGCCCGGAAGGGTCTCAGTTGCAAGTGGCATTCTTACTTCACCTCAGCCTGGCAGGGGGCCTGATGCTCAAGGAGTACTTGCCTGTCAGTTCCAGGCTGCCTGAAGATCTTCCTATGTTTTCAAGGATTTTGCCCAGAACTAAGTCATTGCTTGGACTCTTCTCTTCTGTGGGGAAAAATATACACCGTGACTAACCCTTGATAGAGAAGCACGGCATGGTGCCCTTTAGCTTCAGAAGCCACAAACTCAGCTCGCTGGCAGAGCCCTTGCCTCGCGTTAATGAAGCCCCAAGTTTGTTCTATGGGAACACAGAAACAACAAATCTCCAGGACCCTGTGAGAAAAGTGAGAAAAAGTGCCGCTGTAGAAGAGCTTGGATGTTGACCCTGAAATCTACAATGTGACTTCCTGGAAACAGGGTCTTTGCAGAGACTTTGGTCAGGATGAGGGCCTAGTGCACCAGTTTTCAAAGATGCATCCCTTTAATACCGTTCCCTAATCTGTGGTGACCCCCAGCCATAAAATCACTTCATTGCCACTTCATACCTGTAATTTTGTTACTGTCTTTTGAATCATAATGTAAATATCTGTGACTCCAAAGGGGTCATGACTCACAGGTTGAGAACCACTGGATTAGAGGAAAAATTTGGCCCTACTCCACTATGACCACTGCAAAATCACCAGGCTCGGTGGCACATGCCAGTAATCCCAGCACTCTGGGAGGCAGAGGCAGGCGGATCTCTGTGAGTTCAAGGCCAGCCTAGTTTACAAAGTGAGTCCAGGACAGCCAAGGCTATACAAGGAAACCCTGTCTCAAAAAACAAACAAACCAATAAATAAACAAACAATACTGAAAAATTTGGACACAGACACACATGGAGAATGATGAGTGAAGACAGAGAAAACGTATCAGAAAACCAAGGATGGCCTCCAGGACAACCAGCCCCACCCATTCTTATGTCTCTCTTAGAAGTGGAGGAGAACAAATTTCTGTGAATGAAGCCACACAGTATATGGACATTTGTTAGGACTTCCCAGGACACAGAAATGCAGATGAGCTAGCCATGTTTCAGATGATAAGTCTAATGTTTGATTAAGATGTGGAGCACATAGCCGGCTGAGGTGGCACACCCCTGTAATCCCAGCATTCAGGGAGGCAGATCTCTGTGAGTTCAAGGCCAGCCTGGTCTATAGAGTGAGTCCAGGACAGCCAAGGCTACACAGAGAAGCCCTGTCTGGAAAAAAAAAAGAAAAACGAAGAAAGATGTGAAGCACAGAACAAGCTCTGGAGAGCCCATTGGCCTCCAGTGTGGACAGGACAGTTTGGTCCCCCCAAGGTGGTGGCTGCCACAATGTCAGTGCTGTGACAAAGGCTGTGACCATTTGTAGGGGGCTCTGCAAGATGGCTTCCCAGGCCTTGTGGATACCCTGGATGTCAGTGGCTCAAGAGTTAACTGAGTGTACCCCACACTCAATTCACAGTAGGAAATTCATGCTGTGACCAAGTCCACTCTTCTGCCATTGAAACAAACAGTCAGTCTGCACATTTTTTTTTTTAAATGTTGGAGTCAACTTAGTAGGTTTTATGAGCTGTTCCTGGGTAGAATCAGTTTGGAAAGTGGCCGGTGGAGCTGAGACAAGCCAACTGCCCTGAGTCTCAGGGCTGGGTTTCCTTGTCTGAGCCCTTCTGTTCCAGGCTATGCTGTAGTTGCTTTCAGTGAACGTGGAGGAAAGCTTTTCATTGTCTGTGTTCAGTCTACCTGCTGGGATCTCGTCTTCTGCCAGCGTGCTGTGTCCTGGCTGTTTCTACAAGGCTGTGGGCACCTATGGCACAAGGAGGACACACAGGTATGGAACAGGGTGGAGCTGTCGCTCCTTCATGCCAATGAGTCTAGGGACCTTTCTTTGCTCGTCACGTTCTTACAGAAGTGTCTCTGCCTGGCCTTTAGCAGGTATCCCCTGGCGCACCGCATGCCCCCGTGCGAACATTCGTTCGTTCGCTCAACCTGTGCACCATACCCATGCTGTGTCGGGACTCAGGTGGCAGAGAGCAGCTTCCAGCCCATAGGAGGTTATTTCCACAATGGCCATGCACACCCTGGCATGGCAGGCACTGACAGGGATCATGGACAGAACGCTTCCTATACCCAGGAATCCAGTGGCCCTGAACTCCACCTGACAGCTCTTGTTTAATTTTTAGGAGCAAGCCAAATTAGGAGCTGCCTTACTGCTTCCATTTAGCTTTTTCTAAAAAAAATTACAAGTTGTAACTCAAGCCATGGGAGGCAGGGGAGCAATAGTGATCGCCAATGCTGGGCCAAGGAAGGCTCCAGACAGAGCTGACGGTTCTGCCTTGTTGACCCTTTCCCATGAAGGAGGGGCGGACTATAAGGGCAATTTCCTTTTAATTTTAGCTCCCTCCCACCCTGAATATCACTGAGGATGTATCAGCCCTGTAGGCTTTTGTCATTCCATTCCTACTTGAAAAAAACAAAAAACAAAAATGGTAGTTCCCTAGGCTATCCCCAGCACTCTGGCCTCCCATCATCCTACATGTACCACAAAGCTTTCTGGACTAACGGGGAGGAAAGCCATGGCTTAGGAGGTGGAAAGTCTTGTTTTAGACCCTTGGTTTCTTCAGGAGAGTGGCTCCTGGGTACCTATTGGTACCCAGGCCCAAAGATGCTCCCATGGTGCTGCATCTAACCTGGAGATTCTCTCCATATTTGGAAGCACATCTTGATGGTTCCTAAGCCCTGATACATTATGTTATGCAGATACTTTCCTGAGGCGATGAGGCAACCATGATAGGAAAAGGGCCTGTGTGTGTCCAGTACAGACAACATTCTTTGGGGGGGGATATTTTTGATCCCCAGCTTGTTGAATCCTCTTATGTGGAGCCCGAGGCCCAAAGATGAGGAGAACATTATTAGTAATAACAGTGACAGAGAACCGAGGGGGAGATCTTGCCACAGGGGCCGTCAGGAGGGCAACTTTGTGTTACTGCTTTAATTGAGGTTAGGATACGTCCCCCATGGCTGTCGTGTTTGTGTTCATCTCTGCTTCTGTGTATCACTCTCTCATTCCTCCTCTTCCATTGGTAAAGCTTCCCTGTGCCCGAGCCTCCTCATCAGGTCACGCTGAGAGACCAGGCTTCAGCTGGGCTGTCATGCTAAGTCAGGCACCATGCTTTGCTCATTTCTCCCTACCTCGACATTTTGTTTTCAATTCTTTTCTCATGTATGAATATTTTTAAACATTTTAGTACAAATGTTTAAGGCTCTAAGTTTTCACATAAGCTCTGATTTGTCTCCCACAAATTTCAGCATGTGTTTTTGTTTTTATTCAATTAAAAATATTTCCAAACTCCTGTTTTGACTTCCTTGCACAGTGGGTCATTGAGAAGCATACTGTGTAAATTAGCAAATATTTAGACAATTTGCCCATGTCTCTTTACATCGTTGATTTCTCATTTACTTCTGTTGTGGCCAGAGAATGTTTTTGGTATGCTTTTAATTATTCTAAATTGTTTGCCGCTGGTTTCGTGGCTGAACCGCCACGTGTGCTGGTGTCCCGCACGCAGCTGTGAACCATGAGATTCTTAAAGTCAGAGGAAAATTCAGATTCAAGGATTATTCCTCTCACTTCCGCTCCCCCTCTCCCCACTTCTTCCTCTTTCTCCTCTTCTTGGTCATTTTCTTCCTCCTCTTCCTTTTCCCCTGAATTTTCTTTCTTTTTTTACATTTTTTTTATGATTCCATTTAATCTCCTCTGCTGTCTTGTCACACACACCTTGAACAGTTGGTGCTGGGTTTATTTTAGCCTTTGAGGCACAGCAGTGACTCATCACGACCTGCCTTCACGCAGTGATGTCATCCCTGTCGGGACCTTAACGTGGCTGCTGCTGCTGCTCCCCTGTGCTGCTGGGGACATGCATTTGTTGCTTTTATGCATTTCCTCCCTCCTTCCCTCCCACTTCCTTTCCCTTCCCTTCCTTCTCTTTTTTCCTATTTTCTTCCTCACTTTGTCGACTGAGTGATATATTAAAGTGCTTGTAAGCAACAGGAACCTTGTGTCTTTCCATCTGTCTTTACTCACCTCTTTTTTGAGGTGAGTAAAAGCTTACAGATTTGTCTTCCTAACAAAATCGGCTCAGAACTGGATCACTTGGCCCTTTCTTTTCTTATTGCCTCCCAGTTCGGAATCCTCGCATCTTTTACTAGTCAGCTTTCTTTTAGACCTGCAGCTGGGCTCAACACAGTTCAGTTTTGGCACACTCTTCTTTGCAGTTTTGGCACGTTTTGGCACAAAATAGGCTTAGTCTGTCTACCGTAGCCACTCTGCGCTTTCTCCAGCATAACAAAGAATCGTTGCCCTTCTTGCACTCTATCACTTTGTGGAGTTAGTGCTTGCCACATTTCTTGCAGAATGTCTGGTGGGTCTTAGAAACATTCGTGGGAGTCAGCACAGAAAGAGGCAAGGCCAGCAACAGCCACTTATCTACTTTTGACACATTTTAAAATGTGCTCCTGGATTTCAGTCTCCATTTCAATATTTCTAATCCCACAGACCTGCAATGATGCTTATTTTGGCTCGTTTTCCTGAAAAACTTTGAAAGGTGCTGTTACTTGGAATGAGAGGCAGACTTTTTTTTTTTTCTTCAGTGACACTGGTCTGTTGTCCTCTGTAGTGAATGATCTCTGAGGAGTTTGATGTATTCACACAGACCACAGCAAACCCACACAGTCTGCGTGTGACAGCAAGACAGAGCGATAACCATTGTCAGTTATATCACTGGTGAAAATGGCTTGTTCATTAGCCCTTAAAATAGTTTCCCTGGAAGGTGAGACCTAAGTACCTCTGTGTGCTTAGATGTTGAGGGTTAAAAGAGAGACCTGGATACACCGGTTTTGCTTATTTGTTCTTCTGTCGACGGGGACGCTAGTAGTTGAGCAGTTGTGAGTTGTGGTTTTGTGGGAACCGGTGGCACAAACGCCCTCCAGTTCCTTTGGGTGCGTGCACAGAGGACAGTTGTGGCACCATATGACAACAGGCACATCTATCCTTGGTATTCTGAGGAAGGGCTTTACTGTCTTCCCACTGCTCACAGACAGGCTCACGGCTTCATCGCTCTACATCTTCCCCCACGCTGGCTGTTATTGTCTGCCATTTTGGTGACAAAGATGATCCCTGTTGAAGTTTAAATCCTATTTCTTTAGTGAATACACTTGTAAGATTCCCACACCTGTAACAGGTTAATAGCTAGAACCAACTTCATCGTACAGAACAGAGTCGTGATCACAAACTCCAGTTGTGAGTTCTGCTCCATCATAAAAGCACAGAGGACACATGCTGGCAGGCTTTCATGAGCTCTCGGGACTTTCTGAAATGGCTCAGTAGCTGGAAGAGCCCCCCAGGTCTGAACCAACAACTTAATTCTGCTCCCTGAAGCATAGGTAGTAGCATGCCCACAAAATTCCACTTCCAAGTTCTTCATGATCATGAACTTCAGAAAATGTCCTAAGGTATGATGTTCATTGTACAGCAGACGCCACATGCTGTCCATCCATTCCAGCTGCCTGGACCTTTTTTAGAGCTGTGTTCCTCTCCCCTTCAGCCACTGAGGTCTTCAAGCCCCATGTTTTTCTTTCTATCTCCAGCTCCATGGCCATCAAGGAGTAGCTTCCATATCCTCCGGCAGTGCTAGCAAAAAGGAGCCTAGTTCCATCGCCACCCCCACTGCAGGTCTGATTTGCATGATCTAATAACTGGACTTGTAGCTGCTTCTACTGTGTATTTTTTCCCCCTTTGGAGAACTGTATATTCAAGTCCTTCACTGATCTTAGATTGGGCTGCTTGTTTATGCTAAGTTTCAGTTCTTTGAATATTCTAGAAATTACCTATTTTATGGGGTATATGACCTGTAGGTTATTCAGCCCTAAAAGGAAAAAAATATATAGTCTGGTATAACACAGATCACTGTGGGAACATTGTGGAAAGTGGAATAAGTAGATGGCAAAAAGTCAAAATCTATATGAGTCCACTTATCCAGACACCCTTATAGAAATGGAAAGTGGAATGGGGGGTGTGTGGGGGTAGGGGAGCTAGGGAGTTACTATTTAATGGGTACAAGATGAAAAGAACTGTGGAGAGAGTAGTGGTGAGTCTGTACCATAAATGTATGTAATACCGTTGAACTGTACAGGTAAAATGATTATGATGGCAGATTTCATTATATGTGTACTTTTAATGAACAGAAAGGCAAGTGAATTAAAATGTTGAATGAACAAAAATGTATGAGACAAACTAGGACAATAGGAAAGTAGAGGGAGCAGTCCTTATGTCAGAGGAAGCAAATGCAGTCCCTATGGCTTTAAACACAAAGCAAGATCTTTCTAGCACTAAGATCTGGAAGTCAGAATGAATAGAAACCATCCACAAGGATCTATGTGGAACATAACAGATACCACATATAGGAAGCAAAATCTATGAAGGTTCATCGAAATGTGTGCAGAAGATGTTTGTATGAGGATAATATGGCAAGCACTCACAAGAGACAATTCAATGCATAAAAAATGAGAGCAGAGACCAAAATAGTGTGATCACTAAAGTAGAACTCACAAACATGCCTTGAGTTCCTGAGGCAAGGTGACATTAGGGTACATGTCTTCTTTCTAGCTGTTCGTGGGATAGTCCTGAAACTGATCATGTGCTGATGGCTATGGTAGAATTTATACGGTAGTACTCTTACAAACAATGCTTTCTAAACATGACATAATGAAACTATAAGTTAGTTTTTAAAGCAACATTTGACATTTTTATTGGAAAGCCAGTTTTAGTTAAAAGAGATTTACAAACTAAAGTAGTGGAACTTCTGAGAAATAGTGATTAAATATAAATCAGAATCTGTGGAACTCATTAAACAGGGAATGGGATCAGACAACTGTTGGTGATAACGGAATTACTCATGCCTAAAAACTTACAGAGCAGCAAGGCAAAGAACAAGAGGCTTAGGCAAAACTTTAATGATGCTAGAGTGGTGAAGAACAGAATGTAGTGGGATCCATATGTCCAAACTCTGCAGAAAAGAACGGGGAAACAGCCAATGAGACAAACCACCGTGATGTAATCCAAAAGAGGGGAGAAAAGGTCAAGTATGCAAAATAAAAGGTACGAAATTTTTAAAACAGCAAAACAATAAAAATAAATGAAACAGCATATGTCTTGAGACACTCTAAAGACTTTGTAAAATACGGATGAAAAGCCAGGGACAGTAGACAATTTCCAAGGAAATACAGATGGCCAAAAATAACACTTGAACCAAGAAGTAAGTGTCTCTAGGGGAAATAAAGTCATCAAGGAGCTTCCCCAGATGGCAGTGCCAGCTAAGTCCAATTGCATGAGGCCTTTCTGGTAAACCTTGGAGCCAGATATTTTCAATGTGCTATAAATTTCCTTAGAGTCAAAGAAATAAAAGAAGTAGAAAAAAAATCTTCATTCTTCACTGTAAAACAGTATCACCCTAATAGTGCAACCTGATACAGAATTTAAGAACCCACAAACCAATGACACTTGTTCATTTAGATTCAGAAATACTAATAAATTATAAGATTGATCAAGTGCAGTTTATTCCAGGAATGCAAGATTGGTTTGAGGTTAGGAAAATCATTTACCGATGAAAGTCAGCTATTGTGATCAGTACAGTGGGGCTTTCCTTTATACAGAAACAGAGGAGATTGCATAATTAGAGATAAACTTAACGTGAAAACCAAAACCTATACAAGGAAAACCTAAAAATATTACTGTAATATATGAAAGCAGACTTGAGAAATATAAAGACATTGCCTGTTTTTGGAAAGAACAACTCAACATCATAATTCGTTGATTCTTTCCTAAATTATTTTCTCAAAAGTAATACAATAGTAGTAATCATACAAGCTTTTTTTTTAAAGAAAATTAAAGTTTCTTTTTAAATTTAAAATTAAAAGTTTCTTTAAAAAAAAGAAAATTAGAAAGTTATTATATTAATAACACAAGTATTTTGTGTTTTTATGGATTCGCTGCCGTGCCAGCATGAAGGTCTGAGTTTGAATTCCCAGAACTAATGTAAAAAGAGCAGGCACCAGCAGGTCTGTCTGTGGGCGAGGGGAGGTTAGAGGCAGGTGAGTTCCGGAAGCTCACTGGGGAGTCCCGCAGAAGAAACAGTAAACCCAGGAAGCAGTCCTGAGCTGTCCTCCAGCAGGGCCCACCGATGCAGTGGGTTTCACAACCCACCGTTCAAGTGAAGACCCTGCAGGAGAGCCAGCCTGACCTGGCACAGCATCTCACACTCAGGAGAACGTCAGAAAAAGAACTTTTGGCCCTAATAGGAACCCACAGGGAGCAGAGGACACCTCCAGCCTCTCCTGACTTGATCACCTCCTGAGCGCTTTAAACACCTCCACTGAGAGAAGAAAGGGGGTGTGGAGTCTTAAAAGAAACACTCAGCCAATGAGATGGCACCTAATGCCCAAATCCAGAGCAGAAATAAAAATGGCATTTAAGCAGACACAAAAAAGCAAGAACAATCAGGGAAACAAAGGGGGAAGGAGAGGGCAGCGTGAAGCGAGAACAGACAACGTGTGGGGTCAACACGTTGTCACGGTGCACAAGCCTGAGGAAGATGGCCACACGTCTGGGGCTGTGGTGCATGTGTCTGCAAGTCATGGGGACAAGATGATCTTTGCGTAAGTCATGCTACAATGCATAGGTAGCCATATGTAAAGAGATGGAATGAAGAGCATGTAACTCAAAAAATAAATTCCAAAGCAGAGACCACATGGGACCAATGAAGTTACATAAGTTTAGCAGAGGAAAACAGTGATTTCTCTTCAGTGTTGGCTCCATCTAATGCTATATTAAAAACAACAAAAGATTATTTATTATGACCGCACGAAAAATGGTGGGGATTTTTGCATTAAAAAAATCATGAACATTATCAAAAGTAAACTGATTGAGGCTGAAGAGATGGCTCAGGAGTTAAGCTGCTCTCGCAGAGAACCCAGGTTCAACTCCTAGCACCGACATCATAGCTCATGGTCACCTGTAACTCCAGTTTCAGGGGATCTTATGCCCACTTCTGAACTCCATGGGCTCCCACACACATGTGGCATAGATAGACTCATTCAGGCAAGACACACATACATAGGAATAAAATAAATCTTAAAAATAAAGTCAAGTGACGAATTTGGAAAACAAAATTACAAGTATCACAGACTTGTTTTGTTTACATGCCAAACTAAAAAAGCTAACAAATATAAGACAATAACAGGAAGAGATTTATAAAAACAATAGAATGGCCTGTACATATGAAACAGCCATTTGTAACTAGAGAATTGCAAATTAAAGCAACCTTGAAACAGCCCTCCTCCCCCATGAAAATCTGGGGTGAAACTCCTGCCACAGGGGAGGCTCCAGGGACATGGCTGCTTCACACATGTGCTGTCTTCCCGTATAGCTCCCGTGTGTCAGGGGAGAACGGTTAATATGGACTCTGCCCTCACTGAAGAGATGTGTGGCTCAAGCTTGGTCCGAGAACTGTGCTCATGGAGGCTCCCAATCGTACTTTTGTCTTTAATGAAAAACATTAAAAAAATGGGGGCATTTTCTAGACGATACGCTGGTAGACACTGAGGGGCTCTTTTTTTAAGATGTTGGTTGGCACACTATCACTATTTCTGAGTTTTATCTGAGAATGAGGTTAAGAAGTCGCCATGTGAAGGCTGCGCATTCCCTTCCCTTCATCTTTTGACTCCTCTATCCCTTGCTAAGAGCTGAGCCCATGGGCACATTTGCAATATATAAAAATCCCTAAGCATCAAGCCACTCAGCATAGCCATATCTGCTTGCAAACACTGAGACTGAAAAGCCCCTACACAGGCCTGTGACTGTATGAACTATGAGGAGGAAGGCAGAGAGAGGAAAATGACAGAAAGGTAGGTGTGCGCGCGCGCGTGCGCATGTGTGTTTGTGCATGTGTGAATAGGCGTCCTGCTTGTTGAGCAATGTCATCATACCTGATTCTTGGTCTTTTAGGGGGACTTACCTGGGAAAAGGAGCTAATCAAAAAGTTAGGCAGTGTTGGGGGTTGGTCTGATGCATGTTATTGGCCCTCAAGATCTGGTCATTGACCACCAGATATACCCAGTCCTTGTTTGTGTAAACCTGCCTAGAACATTTTATCTGATTGGTTCATTAGACGGCCTATACTTGAGCAGGGCAGAACGGGGTAAGCATGGCTAAGGTTCCTGGGCTTTTGAGGATGGAAGAATTATGAGATGAGGACAGATGAGAAAGAAGGAGGAGGCCCCATTGGGTTAGCCTGGAGAAGAAACCACATGGGGCCCGGAGAAAAGACTCCAATAATGGTGTGAAAAGGTCTGGATGAAGAATACAAGCAAGTATTTTTAAGATTACAGATGGAAGATAGGATGGTTATGGAGGATGGCTTTGGATGGGGGCTAAGAGATGGATGGTGAGGATATTCAGACAACATAGAGAGGAATGTCTGCCCGGCCCAAAGTAAATAAGGCAGTTATAAAATCTAACAGGTGTCTGTGACTTATTGTTTGTGATAGCGGGTTAGATAATACCGCCGTGATAATCATAGGGCTAATAATAATAAACATGATATAGCCCTACAGTCATTTATTCATAATTTACTACATCAAGGCAGGGGCAGGACAGCACTAAAGAAGCCATCTTGGGATGGACAATGAACATGGGGATGACTTCCAAGGCCAAGTCCAAGAGGATGAGCTCGGGAATAACTCAACTATACTTAAATCAACTGTGGTTGGCCTTATTGCCCAACATGAGTAACAGTGGAGGGACTGTGAGGAGTAAGTGGTGGTTTCCGCCTAGCTCAGCACCCTCATTACAAAACGATGCCCGGTAAACGTGTCTGCTTGGCAGGCACTGTGCCAAACCTTCAGGCAATTTGTACAATCGCCTGACAAGCTTGGGGCTGGTAAACGCTCATCTTCAGTAGAATCATGTTTATGTTTATACCATGAGACTCTTACTTAGAGCTACCCAGGCACCAAGACTAGTCTGTGGAGAAGCTACGTGGGGAGCGGGTGGCAAATGGCTGGATCCAGGGCCCCACCAGGGGTGTGCTGGTGACCTCCTCTGCCTGTGCCAGAGGCCACCGTGCTTTGGAGCCTTGCTCTGGCTCTGTGAGTCACATTTCAGCTGCTGCATCCTCCTGTATGCTGCACACTCCTTTCCTCGTCCTACCCCAACTCAGGGCAAAACAGCTCTCTCAGCCCGGGGACATCACACCTCCCGGAGCCCCTGTGCACTGTCCCTGTCAGAAGGCAGCTTTTCCTGACTCCCTCAGTCTTCCGTCATGGAGGAGACATGACTTTGCTGGAAGCGTGCAAGCAAGGGCTTTCTTTCCTTCCTGGCCTCCAGTCATGGAGAGAGGACATTTCTGCTCGAGGGAGGAGGGGGACCCTCAGCCTCAGAGAAGAGCTACTTCACTCAGGGGCTGCTGCTGGCAAGTGCATCGGATGCTGGCTCCCTGGTGGCTTTTCAGCCCAGTAGGGACAGTTAGATACTTACCATTATTTTCTGGATTCTCCTTGTTTGTAGATGAGACTTCTAAATTCTCCAGTAACTCATGGTAATTCTCAGAGCCATCCTCTTGGTAATTTTCATCAATGTCAACAACTTGGATGAAGAAGATAGAAAGAAACCAGAAAGGGTTTTCTTGTTACACACTGTGAACATTTGGGGGTGGGTGGGAGAGGGGTGGATAATCCTTTTACAACAGGGATTTTGGTCTGAAAGGACAGCACTGTGTTCAAGTCCTACTTGAAAAGGTGTGTTGGGGAATTAATACTTAAATTAGGTATCACCCAGCTACTTTGAGCCCAGTGGTTTATATCTAGGCAGCTATGAACCTTAAAATCTAGCCACATCCAAACATAAAACCCCCAGGAAGTGCTGAGACCTCCTGTGTCTGGGTGTGCTGGCCACAGTGCTTCTTAATCCAGACCTCTCCTTGCCAGTGTCCATCACATCGTCTCTGCACAACCCACAACGTGGAGATGTGCTTTGCAGAGTATATACTTTGTCTCTGTCCACTGCTCTTCTTGGTCTTGGCATGTCACATACTAACCCTTGGCCTTGCCTCAGCCACGTGGCCTAACAGAGGGGCTGTGCCCCCTCGGAGTGGTAGGTGAGGGCAACGCAATGGTACGTGTTACCGATCTGGTTCATTCTGTAAGCCTGTGTCCCTGCAGTGGCTGCACCCCACTCACAGGCTGAGCTCCAGTAAGAGCATGGATGTGACTCAGCGATCACCCAGACTGAAGCAAGCCACACTGCCTTGGAGGTGACTTTCTCTTTGTTCTCAGACCACAGCTTCTCAGACGTATCTGTGGCTGGTTCAAGTACATGCTCAAATACAGTCATATAGTCACACCTTGGGCCCCTGGGGCTGAGGGGGTATACTTGCATTTCTCCTTGCTTGTTACTGTTGTTGCTACCGTTGTTACTGTCGTCTGTGGCGCTTCAGACATTGCTGTGTTGTTTGGCTCTAAAATCTCTTGGGCTAGAATTTCATCTTGAGAAAGCATATAAGAACATGTTAGAGCCAGGGAGGGAGGACACATGTCCTGTCCACCGTTTGTATTTCAGGCACTCTCTGAATACTGTTGGTGGAAAGCAGAAACCCAAGGAGTTCATGGACTCTTGAGAGAACCTCATCTTGAATGGGCTGGCCACTGCCTCCCTAAATAATTTCAGAAAAATGGATAGCATCTGAACATCTCTTAAACCTCGCCCCCAGATGTTGAACAGCCCCACACTGTGTTTTAGTTAGCTTTGTCATCTCTGTGACTCAATCCCCAAGGAGCAACTCAAAGGAGGAAGGAGTAATTTTGCTTTCAACTTCAGAGCTTTTGACCCATGGTGGCACAGAACAGCTCACATCATGGCAGCCGGGAAGCAGAATGAAGACCAATGAGGAACTTGGGGAAAAGACATCCCTTATCCCACTTCCTCCAATTCACACCTCATCTTCCACAGCACAGCTTGATGACCATTTGATTGATCAGCAACTGATTCAAATTTGGAATTCACTGGCAGGTTAAAGGAGTCATCACAGCCTTCATGACCTAACCGTCTATGGGAATGCTCTCACATACACAACACAGAGAGGCACACTTCACTGATCTCCTAGGATTCCCTTGTAGAATGCAACCCTCCAAAACATCATCTTCACTACACCTGCTTGCAAGAAGCCATTGCTTGAGCTTGTTGACTATCGACATTCCCTCATGGAAATAGGAAATAGGGAGAGTCTGGTTGGAAGCTTCTATGAAACGTAACTCTTGTATGCTGTATGTCCACAAAGCCAGCATCAGGTGGATGAAGCCAAGACATTTTGCAAATATGAGCAGTAACCAGGTCCACCTGGACCTGGCAACACTGGCGTCTTAGAGCTAGGTGACTGGGTACTGTAAGAATGCTAGAGAACAACTTCCCAGGCAGCCCCATGGTGAGATGTGTGCCCCAGGGACATTGTTTTTTCAAAAGAAAAAATATTCAAATAAGTTTACCCTTTCAACCTTGAGCCAACGATGGATCTGGTCAACTGCCACAAGGTCCTAGATGCATTAGAGTGCTTGGTATCCATACTCTTTTTTGATATCCATACTCTTTTTAGAAACCATGGCTTCCTTAGCCCCGACTTTACACAGGTTTTTCTGATCAACCTGCAAAATTTTCAAGTCTTTCTGATCTGCTCTCGTTCATGGTTCCTACTGTAAACCTGTCTAAAGCATCCAGCAGTAGCCATGCCATAGCCTAAAAGTGGGACTGATTTAACAGTTTCCTCTTTTGGTTTAATCAGTTCATTGCTTTTAACTCAGTTTCCCACAAAGCTGCAAGAAATAAGCAAAAGATAGATAAGCTCTTGGTGAGAACATGACAGATGTCAGAATAATTCCCGATAGGGTCGTCATTTCCATATGAAACTTCATGAGGCTCATGTCTTAGGGTTACTATGGCTGTGATGAAACACCATGACCAAAAGCAACCTGGGAAGGGAAGGGTTTGTTTGGCTTACACTCCTGTATTGTAGCTCATCATGGAAGGAAGCCTGGATAGGAATTCACATGGGGCAGGAACCTGGAGGCAGGAGCTGATTCAGAGGACCATGGAAAGGTGCTGCTTACTGGCTTGCTCCTCATGGCTTGTTCAGCCTGCTGTCTTACAGAACCCAGGACACCAGCCCATGAACAGTACCACCCACAGTGGGCTGGGCTTTCCTTCATCAATTACTAATTAAGAAAATGCTCCCAGGATTGAGCACAACCTGATTTTACTGAGACTTTTTTTAATTGAGTTCCCTTCTCTCAGATGACTTTAGCTTGTGTCAAGTTGACATAAAATCACCCAGCACACCTGGCCTCCACTGTCTACATTCCTATTGCATTCTGGCATTCTGAGCTCCCAACAGAAGCACCCACTTATCTCAGTTTATAGTATCCTAAGCTTTCTCTAGTTCACATCTTCAAGCTTTCCCAACTCCCACCACCACACAAAAACTAGTTCCAGAGGCAAAAGAATCATAATATCAAGTTTAATCATAGCAATCACCCCATATCATGGATACCAACTTTCTGCATTAGGTTTTGTTCCTTGGAAAAGTAACCCAACATAAATGACTTAAGTGGGCAAGTTTTCAACCTATAGCTCTTGACACCACTGATTTTGGTTCTTTAGTGAAGCAACATTTTATGACAGTTTGGAACATGTGTCAAGAAGAAGCAGATCAGAGAGCAGCATCAAGAAGGGGACAAGGTAGGATATAGCACTCAAGGACACACAATAACAACCGATTTCCTCTGACTGGTCCCATCTTCCAGAATTCTACTGCCTCTTAAGAGTCTGTTCAAGTTTGGATCTATCTGTGGACTGAATCATCCAGTAGTCAGAGCATCCACAATCCACTTGGCTTTGTAATTCTCTCACAGGCCTAGAGCTGCACTATACTCATCTCCAAGATACCTCTTCATCTAATTAAGCAGACAAACAAGAGTCGCTATCATAGCTCATGTGTTACGAGCTTGGTTGCCAGGGTGACACTATTGTGAAGTGATGGAGCCTCTGGGTGAGGTGTAATCGGAGGCCTTTAGGTCACTGGGTGTGCCCTCTTTTTTCCTGGTGTGCACTGGGTGTTTTGCTTCACAGCACATTATATCCATGACATCATCACAGGGCCCAAAGCATCAAGGCTAACAAATCATTGACTAGAAGCTCCATAAACTGAGCCGAAATAAACCTTTTTCTCTTAAAAGTTTATTACCTCAAATACTCTGTCACAGTGATGTGAATTTGACTAATACATCTTCCAAAACAAAACACAGAATATCTGGCTGTAGAAATAGTCACGATTATTCTTCCTACCCTACTGTCACTCTGTCCCATCTCTGCCCCCAAATAGGAATGAGCACCTTTTCTTATTTTTAACTAAATGTGACCGTATTTTATTCACTATGCTCTTCTGATCTCTCCTATTAAGCCTCTAACATAAGTTTTCTGGATGTTCAAACTCAGACTCTTAATCCAACTCTTTCTTGGTCAGACATAATCTCTAATGATTTTTTAAATACATCTCTGACATTCAATGGTCCTTCTGTAAAAGTGGGGACTTTTTTTGTCTGTTTGTATTGTGGCTTTTATAAGGCACCCTGCATGGCATGAGACTACAGTAGAGGTAAAATAAGCAGCATCTTGAAATAGTCTCTCTTTCTGTAGCATAATGCTTTTCTGGACTAGGGACAGTGCTGGGCAGCGACCTGGAGCCATGAGTGACCTGCCCATGCTAGTGTCAGGAGCCTGGTCCAGACAGTCTATAGTTACCGCCAGGGTCTCTTCCATAGTCTTTGGAATATGGATAGTATTATACCCGCACCCATCCCCCATCTCTGTGGAACAGCAGTGCATAGATCAATGGTACTCACGCTGTAGGGTAATTTGACTCTGATGTTGTCAGTAAAGCTGCAGGCTAGGACGACTGACTCTGGGCTCAAAGCAAGTCAGTTTTCCCAATGTCTGCAACCAGCGACAGGTTGCTTGGGAGAGGCCCCCTGAGAAGCACCTACCCATTTCCCACTGCACACCAGGTTCCATGTGGGGAATCCTTACCAAACACTTCAGGTATGTCTTCATTTGTTGAATTGAGTGAATCATCAGTAATTGAACCTGGGAGTAGATTGGGAGAAGAGGAAAATCTATAGTTTAACAGCACTCATCTGTTTTCACCCTGTTGTGAGGGGATGACTCCTTTTCCTACTCTAGAGATAGGGCCCAGTGTGGAGTGCTGGTCTTTCCAGTGTGTGCTGAAGGAAGCCCTCTGGGCCTTGAGTTTCTCATATGGAAAGTGGGAAAGGTGTTACCCATGGGGCAGCTGTGTGGGTGGAGCCCACAATTTCCCCAGGCACCCCAGGCACCCTGCCCTCCCTGTCATTGGAGTCACCCTTGTGGAGGGTAAGACAGTGTCCATGCTCAGGAACAACTCAGCTCCATGGGGGCAAAAGAAGGAAGAGGATCACATGCTTCGTTTGTAGGAAGCAGCGCTTTGTCTCCAGCGTGGCTGGTGACACCATCTGAGTGGCCCAGGCTGGGAAGCTCCAGCCTTGCATCCCACCGGAGCACCCCAGAGCGCAGCTCAGCACACAGTGAAGAGAAGCACTTGCCAGCCTCTGACTAAGGCTCCCCACGTCGCCAGCCAAGGACTCGCTTGTCCTGCGTGAAGACACCTCATGCGAGTTTCTCTGAGACCCTGGGTGGCCCTGCACATTCACTTGTGCTACCTGGGGTTCTATGAGGGGGAGGACCAGAGACTGGTCCCCTCATTCCTCCTGCAGGAGCAGAGCCCTCCAGGGTGGGCTGGCTGCAGGTAAGGAGTGGAGTCTGATGAGAGAGATGAAGAATTCTGTGGCGCCTGTCTCCAGAGCCCAGAGCTGTCTTATCTGTGATGTCTGCTGAGAATTCTGAGGACTAGTTTTTCCTCCACTCTCTCCTTCCATCCACCACACTCTTCCTCCTTCTGACATGCCCTTTCTATCAGGGGCTGTGCTGGCTCTTGACCTGGCACATCCCTTAGTTTGAACTCAAGGTTGGCTTCTTCCAGATCCCAGGTCCTGGGGCCCCCAAAGATGACAAGCAGAGCCACCGTACCTTCCCTTTCTGGGGTACAGAGCTCTGTCTGGGAGAACTAAAGTTGCAGCTAAACCAGTGACAAAGCTGTTCTCAAAGGCTTTAATGACGGACAATCTGCATCCCAATGGCTCATCTGCATGGCTCAGAACAATGGGATATGTAAGGAGGTCTGTGGTGGTGATGACAATTGCTTCTCAGTGTGCTGACCTTGGTAAACCAAACAAACAGTACAGTTTCTCTTTGCATGAGACATTAATGGAGCATTACGAATGGGTACAGCTGCGCAGCGCCAGCACTTTGTTAAAATATTCTTTTCATCTCGTGTCTGTCCCATAATCACAATGGAAGCATTGTGCAAGTCAGCCGTGTGCACATGCGTGGTGTGTATTCTCATGTTGTCCTGCCTGTTAACTTGCATTGTCAAATGTAGCTGCTCTACCACGCTCTTCCTGTTGCCACCTCCTTCTAAGAGTGGCAGCTCAGACAGCACACACCCACAAGGTCGGAGGCACTCAGATATCTTATCACTGTCCACATGAGCACATTCTGGCCTCATGAAGTTCACTGTTGAGTTCTGAGTTCTTAGGTTAATTAAGTGAACACCCTTCCCTATCAGAGGGGCAAATCAACCGCTGTCCTACTCAGTGGTCAGCACCTCCCTGTGAGAGACCCACACACTGGTCAGGTACAGGTACAGCTCCTCTCCTGGCAAGCAGTGGGAGCACCCCAGGACGGGACAAGGCTGCCTGGGTTACCCTCAGGGCAATGTGGGAACTGCTCTTTGATGGGCCCCTCAGCTGAAGAAGACCCTGGGGTCACACAGAGCTGTGACCAGGTCTCAAGCTGGGAGGACCTTGAGAGTCACCCAGATTTCATCCAGGTCTTAAGTGGCAAAAACAAAAAACAAAAAACAAAAAACAAACAAACAAACAAACAAACAAAAAAACACCTCAGGAGCCACCCAGGTCTCAAGCTGGAGAAGATGTTGGATGTTATCAAGACTCTGGCCAGAACTCAAGGAGTAAAAGTAGCGAGCCATAGCAGCAGCAGTAGCAGCAGCAGCAAGCTTGTCAACAAATATCTGTTGACCATTCGCTGGGACAATCAAGAGCTGGCTGGGCATGGACACGTGGTGATGGCAGAGACATCAGTGAGGATGTGTCTACTATGCCAGCGTTAAAACCTCCCAGCCCTAGTACCTACAACACTCTTCTAGTAAGCACTTCAGAACGTAAGTAAAGGAAAAGCAGGAGTGTTGACATATTTCACGCCATTGTTGGACTGTGGGGACCACCTACCCCTGTACAAACATTGAACCAGGCTAGACTGTCCTGTCTAGGCCAATATTGGCTGTGGCCGTTAGTGCTCAGGGCCAGCACAACATGCTCTATGCTGAGGAGAGTCCTATGAACCCTGTTTGTGTGTGTGTGTGTGTGTGTGTGTGTGTGTGTGTGTGTGTGTGTGT
>NW_026590699.1:6106980-6125994 GCF_907164565.1 Psammomys obesus
TGTGTGTGTGTGTGTGTGTGTGTGTGTGTGTGTGTGTGTGTGTGTGTGTGTAGGTCAGAGATGACTCACTTACCCCAGGGGGTGGGGATAGCGACCCTAGTTGGGCTCAGTTTGTCCTGAGTCCTTGGTTATCTCTGAGGAAGGCTGAAAGGGAGGAAGGGAGTGTGCTCAGGAGTGTGTTAGAACGAAAGAGACATGACTTCCTGCTTGTGGTCTGGCTCCAGCTGACCTGAAAGGCACTCTGAGTCAGGGAGTGCTCCTCAGTATGAACTGGGCATCTTGAGGTAGGATAGAAAGACAGCAAATGAAGGGAACATGAGAAGAGGAAAGAGCCTCTCACCCCTGGAGCTGGTTTAAGAATCACAAAAATGGCTCACCCAGTTCCCTGAAAAGAACAAAACTCCGTTTTCAGAGAGAGACCTCAGCTGTGTGAAGACAGCTTAAGGCTGAAATGTCTGTGATCGTTTGAGTTCAACCTCATTACTCTCCTTTCTCAGCAAACTGCACTTTTGAATAAATCTCACAAACAAGACAATTCGTGTTTATAGTCAAAACCTATACCTAGCTGTCTAGAGAACTACTGGCGGAAATTCCTTAGCCTTTTTGACCCCCACTTCCTCCTGCATGCGTTCCTTTCCCTTTCTGAAGCATCTCTCTCTCAACACTCAGTTCTGTGGCCTGTGATGCTCTGTGAATATCTGAGGCTCTGGGTGTTGAGAGAAAGAAAGATGCTACTTAAAGACAATTTCCACCCAGCTGAATGCTACCACAGTTAGTAGGGTTTTAAAGAACTTCTGAATAACCTAAATGATTGAGACATGCGCTGTTAAGCACACGCTTACATTTACACTCTTGCCTTCTTATATTTTGCATACAGGGAGACTAAATACATTTGGGTCTGTTAATAAGCATGCTGTTTCTCCACATTAAAAATTATGTGTGATGGGGCTAGGGAAATGGGATAGTTGGTAAGTGGGAGGCCTTGAGTTCGGATCCCCTGAGAACCCACAGAGAAGACCAGGCATGGGGGCATCAATGGAGAGAGAGGAGGGAGAGACAGGCAGACTCCTCAAAGCCTGGGAGCCAGCTTGGCTATATGACAGAGTTCCAGGGTAATGATAGATTCCATCTCACACAAGAGGCAGACGGCGCCTGAGGAGCAGCGCTTGAGGCTGTCCTCTGACTCCACACGACTGTGCATAGCAGATGGCGCCTGAGGAACAGCGCTTGAGGCTGTCCTCTGACTCCACACGACTGTGCATGCGTGGGCACACACACCTACACAGTCGCACGCCCATGCCCACACCCACTAAAATGGTTCAATCACGGCTCTCAGCTTTGTAAGATGGAGAGTCAAGAAGCTTGCCACCAAGTGCCAGCATGTGGCCAAGATTCAGAGCTTCTAGGTTTCCTGCATTTGGATTACTACTTATGTGTGTGATTAAACCTCCTGGGATTCTTGGGAGGAGGGCCTGACTTAGCAGGCCGGCTTCAGTGAAAGTGGTCTGTGCTTGATAAGGGAAGCTGAGGGACATGAAGGATGAACCTTTGTTAAGGAAAGAAGAAAGTCATTTTGTCATAAATAGTTTAAAAGTTATTTAATAAAGAAAAGAAAAAAAATAAGGAACAAAAAGCCTAAATGGGTAGGGTAAGGTGTGAAGAGTCTATGAGAAAAAAGAGAAATCTAATCTCCATGGCCGGGCCGGGTAAATGGATGGCCATTGTCAGGTTTTGAAATGAGCTCCGGTATCAGGCGTGCGGCCATGTGGAACGCCTCTGCCTCTCTCTCTGCTGAAAGGACACAGCTCCTTGGACTATTGGCCTCCTCTTAATAAGAGATTATAAATGTTTTCTTTACCTGTTGAGTAACCTTCCTTGTAGACAAAGGTTCTCTTCTTCCCCAAATAATTTCCTGTGCTTCGTGTTGCCTTTTCAAACTTTTTATTACTTAAGAAAGTGGAGCCCCTCGGTATTGAGAGTGAAGGCTGGTTATTTTTTTCCTTTAACAACTACGTTGCTTCCTCTAGTTTCCTTGGAAATCTTGTCGTTTTGGTTAACTAGGTAACTAAGTACCGTTTCATAGTAACCTGTGACACTAGTCAAGTCTTCAAAGCCCTTGACAACTTTTTGACACCGCTGAATTAAATTCTAAATGCAGTCTTTCTGACCTCAAGCTAACTTTGAAATTTCCCAGAGGCCCCTGGAAAGTCTCCAGGGATTTGTTCTGTCATCGTGTGAAAGACAGAGCTTAAGCTAATTAGCTTACTTGTTACGTGAAATCACAAGAGGAAGTTCCCTGGAGTAAGCTGCGTTGACTCTTTTTTTTGTAGCACATCTTTGTGAAGAGGTGTCAAGTGTCAGGAGTTGCATGAGATTTCCAGAGATTGGTCTTGTCTTTTCTCTCCACACTGGGTCCCTGGATGGTGTGGTCAGCCATCTTTGCACTGACTAACGTGAGACCTGTAGGTTGTGAGACTGACCTTTTCTCCCCGCTCACCCGCTCAGATGCTTTTCTGAAAGCAGGCTCACTCAGCTATAGCCCAAGCTTTCTTCAAGGAGTCTCAGAACACTCTGACCAAGAGACTAGAGTAAGACTGTAGATGGCTCCAAGAATACCTGGTTCAGGAGTCTTTCCAGAGAGAGGAAGACGCAGGTGGGTCCCTGAAGTGTGGCCAGGTGGCTGGTGGATCAAGGGTGGCTATGGTTTCAGAGTGTTTGAAGCATTGTTAGTGCTTTAGCCCTTGTTCTGCGCTTGGCTAACTCAGAGAAGCTGTGAAATTCCCCTTTCAGTTGTTTTTGGAGATAGCTTCAGTCTCTGTCGCCCTGGCTGTTCTAGAGCTCACTGTGTTGACCAGGCTGGCCTCGAACTCACAGAGATCCACTTGCCTCTGCCTCTTCAGGTCTGTGATGAAGTGCGCCACCAAGCCCAGCTTGAAATTACACTTTTTAAAGTGTATTTATTTTTAAATCTGTTTGTGTGTGATTGTAGGTGGTTGTGAGCCACCCAACATGGGTGAGAATTTCACTTTTCTGAGAGAGAGAGCAGCAGGCTCCCCCTGCCCCTAATAACTCCGCTTTTACAAATTAAAAAAGAAACATTTAACTTCTCCCCACCTGATCCTTTAGAATCTATTAACATTTCTTTTACAGCCATGTAAGTATTTGCATAATTTCAATAAGTCGTCACTCTAATTTTTAAATGATGTTTATTTCATGTGTGTGGGGTGTGGAGGGGTTCTGCCTTGCAGGTATGTCTTTGAACCACTTGCATACCTAACGCCAATGGAAGCTTGTAAGAGGGTCTCAGAGCCCCCGAGACTGGGCTTACAGTCAGTTGTGAGCTGCCAGGTAGGTGCTGGAAATTGAACCCAGGTCTTCTGGAAGGGCAGCCAGTGCTCAACTCCTGAACCATCTCTCCAGCCCACGATGCTATTTTTGTTGGGCCAGCCAGATAGCTCAGAGGACAAAGTGCTTGCTGTGGAAACATGAAGACCTGAGTTCAGATCCCTATGGACCCACATAAAAATCAGGGTGTGATGGCACATGCCTGCACTCCTGGTGCTGACCTCTGGGTAAACGTCATCTTCCTTTCTTCCTTCTCTCTTTCTTTCCCTCCCTCCCTCCCTCCCTCCCTCCCTCCCTCCCTCCCTCCCTCCTTCCGTTCCTTCCTTCCTTCCTTTCTTTGTCATTGTCCATGAATCTGGACTGTGTCGTTTTTCTAGCGTCTGCCATGAGCAGTCTTTCTCTCCGATTGTCTGTGTTTTCTTTCTCTCCTGACCAGGCCCCGGCAGCTGAAGTCTGCTGCTGGCTAAGGACCATCTGGAGAAACTGAGGACACAGATGCTGCCTCTGTGCCCTCCTCGGGGCACAGCAATGGCCAATGCTGATGTTCACACTATTGCTGGGGCCATTTCCACCCTGGCTGTTGGCCTGACCAGCTTCTGGCCTGGTGTCTAGGAATCCTTTCCACCCTTCTGGGTTCGGAAACTCCTGATCCTCCTGCCCCTATCTCCCAAATCCTGAGATCACAGGCTGCCGTACCCCATTTATGGCTTTTTTTTTTATTTAAATCATTTTTAAACTTATGTGTGTGGAAATGTTTGTCTTTGTTTCTCTTTTCCTTTTTCATAGAAATTGTTCTAGATACACTCCTGACTATCCAACAGCAAATCCCAGAAGGGAAAAATCACAAAACTACCACACTGCTCAAAAGGCAAAGGGTGAGGGGGACGACTCCGTGGCCTGCTTCTGGCCAGGTCTATCTAGCGGACCCAGGCTCTGTTTAGCCTCCTCAGCTGCACCAAAGAGTCATGGCCCCGGAAGTCCTCGGAAGTCCTCGCCAATATCAGATCACCTGAGGTCAGGCAATCCTGACCTCGCGACTCCTCCCCCTTTCTCTCTGTGCCCACAGCAGAGCACCCTCAAATAATCCAGCAAAGAATTGCTCCACCTCCTAGCACCTACCATCCATCACTCTGCCTGCTCTTAGACTGTGGATCTTCCTTGTCCTTCCTGGGACATGAACCTCCCTCTGTCTATGAACCTGGTGGCATCTACCCTAACTAATGCAGACCTAGCTGGTCTAAAACACACAGAGATCTGCTTCTTTTGCCTCTGCCTCTCCTGCCTCTCCTGCCTCTGCCTCCCAGTGCTGAGATGAAAGGCATATACAACTTCAGCTGTCTACCTGGCCATCACTAACAAGCACCAGGAATACTGTATCTTTCCCTGGGTGTTAGGTACAACAAAGGATTTAGTTAACTTTGTTAGTGTGACAAGGATGAGCATATAAAAATATGCTTTATCCACTTCACAAACAGTAGTAAGACACTGGATCAGTGCTAATTGTTCCCCCCAAAAGGAGGACATGTGTGCGCACTAGCATTTGGTGTATGTATATAAATTAATGTGTGCATGTGTTCGTGTGTATATGTAGGTATCTACATATGTATGCTGTGGTGCATGCATATATGTGTGTGTGGAAAAACAAGTTGGGAAATGTACAGTTAATGAAACAGAGGCTGGACACATGGAAGTTTGTGACATCATTCCTCTGCCTTGGGACAAATTAGAACATTTCCTTTAAGTTAATAGGATGATTATTTGGGTAATGTATGTAGCTGCGCCACAGCATTCCTGTTTGAAAGCATTCAAAGATGGAAAACCCTTCAAATCTCTCCATTCCCCAATAAAAGACAAAGGCCCAAATAACAAGGCTACTCCCACACCTGCCAGCCTCCACGGGACCCTACCTAAAGTTATGTTGAATGCCTTCAGCTCGGTCCCTGGACAGCTGCACAGCAGGACAGATAAGAAGACAGATAAGAAGGTCTCCACTCCCCTATTCGCTGCCATGGTCCCTCCAGTTAGAGGAGGAGGCCCTTCCCTGGAAGGTCTTCCGCTTCCCCAGCCTTGGTCTCCTAGATACGTGGAATGCCAGGGACCTGTGACATCACCACAGGGCAGTGACCTTCGTTCACTGTGACACTGACTTCCCCATTAGAGTTTATGTGTTATGTCATGGACCTATGCCCACATGACTAGGAAGTGAGCTGGGGTCCTGTCCTCTGTGGGGCCCATGTCCCTATCTGGTGCTGTTGTCACTCACACTTCTAAGTCCTCCTTGTGGGCTCTCCCTGCAGGTGTGTTTTCAGAAGCCTTATCTTTTACTTGTGGTCTCCCAGGAACCTACACATGGCCGCAGCTCAGCTGCTGGGATGGAGGGGCAGGAAGTAGTCAGAAGAGGCCAACAGTGTCTTCCAGATTTAGTGGGGACCCTAGGACAGCTGGACACCAATCACCATCCACTCTTCACCATCAGTGGAAGAGGTTGACGGTAGGTGAGGCTTTCTTGGTAGATGTGGTGAAAACTCAACAATCTCAGAATGAGAAGTCTTGTCTGGCTTTGTCTGTATAAGTAAAGACACAGAGAAGTGTGGACTTAACAGGTGTCATGATTCAAGTCCTATGAACTAAGAAAGGGTCTGAAGAGGTTCCGGGAGTGTGGCTACATCTCTCCAGGCTTGTGACTCAGTTGAATGACTAAAGACAAACACAGACATGGCCAGAGGACACACATGGTCAGTGGTGCAGCTGAGCCCTGCCACCTAAACAACTGTCTAGGAAGTCAAATGCCAGATCCTCATGTGGCTGTCTTTATGCTGACCCTGCAGGACTCAGGACCAGTGCTCCAGGAGCCTGGCTCAGTTCACTCCAGAAGTCATTCTGTATGGTCATCCCAAACCTGGTCCTCTAAAGCAGCTGGCATGTGCTGTAACTGGGTTAGCTCTGCAGGGCTGAGCTATCCAGTGGTCCAGCATGGCTTCACGGGGCTGATGTGCTGTGACCTGGTCCCTGTCCTGTACTGGTTCACTGAGCTTGGTCACTGCTGGGGATGAGCACTGGAGTTAAGCCTTCTTGTGCCATGCTTGCTAACCCACGAGCTAGACAAGTCATAGGCTCCCCAGAGAGGATGTGTGAGCCGCTCAGGCCACAGAGCTCTTGCTGCCTGATGGCAGAGGTGTCGGGTGTACCTGGGAGGATGCAGCCTGGCTTTCAGTTGCTTTTGGGGATTCAAATCCAAAGACTGGTCCTCCAAATTTTCCTTTGATCTTTAGCAAGAATTTTATACATCTTTCCCTTTATGTGGATGTTTTGAAGAGGTGTTGAAGTCAGGAGGGAATTCAGAAAATTGAGCTCTTGACACCCATTTCACTGAAAGTAGACTTTAGCTCATTCATGTATCTGGCTTGGGACATGTGGGACGCCCCCATGTGCTGCCGTTGGTGGAGAGAGTGCTGTGAGTCCCGGGCAGTTGGTCCCTGCGTCTTCTGGGATGGTTCCAGGAGAAAGAGGCAAATACTGGCATATTTTTAAATAGCTTTAAAAATTAAAAAAAAAAAAAAAACCAACAACTTAAAGGCAGGGCCTCATGTATGACATGCTGACCTTGAACTCAGCATGTGGTCAAGAATGAACTCCTGATCCTTCTGCCTCTGCCTCCCAAATGCCAGGATCACAGGTGTGGGCACTATGCCCAGTTTATGACTCTTTTTTTGTTTGTTTGTTTAATTACATGTATGAATGTTTTGCTTGCATGTGTGTATGTGCACCACAGAACAGGGTATCAGGTCTCTTGGAACTAGAGTTACAGATGGTTGTGATAGGTTATGATGGTTATGATGGGTGCTGAGAACTGAACCTGGATAGTCTGGACAAACAGCCAGTGCTCTGAACCATTGAGCTGTCTCTCTAGCTCCACGACTCTTTTTTTTTTTTTTTTTTTTTAGTCAGGTTTTCTTTATTGCTTTAACTTTTAGAAATACATAAATTCAGAAAAGCTGAAAGAAGGATTCCTGACCTCATTCCTGACCTTCAAGCACTGGCAGCACCTTGGAGCATTTTGTTGTTTAAATAATTAATACATATTTACCATGGAGAATTCAAGCAATAGAAATACAAAAGGATGACGGTTTAGAAAATATCTGGGTTCCTGCTACAGTTGTGATCTGTGGGCATGGTGCCAGCATCCTTGCAGGCCAGTGGCTCCTGGAGGTCCTGGCCTGCCTCCTGTTGCACTCTGGGTTCTGAAACTTGCTTAGGCTCATTTTGTGCATAGTACCATGGGAGAAGAGCAAAGCAGATATCTGCCTCAGTTTCCCTCTAGTAGAAGTCTCTAGGAAGAGACTTAAGAAGCTTAAGGGTGCTCCTTAGGGAGCTGTCTCGAGATAGTGGCTCCTGGACAGGCCATGTTCACTGTGGTCAAGGCACCTGGGTGGTCAGATTGCCTGATTTACTTCCTGGCTTAGCCACTTACCAATTAATGTTCTGGACATGTCACTAAGTCTCAGTCTCAGGTCCTCGTTATCCAAACTCCATAGTCCCTCTGGGTGAGCCATGCTCCCACTAACACTGCAGTGCAGAGGCCTCAAAGAAGCTTAGTGTGGAGAGCAGCAGCCATCTCCTCAATTCCATGGGCTCTGCCTCTGTGGCGTTCAGAGGGACATCTGAGGCAGGGCTAGGCTGGCTCAACTGTTCTTATGCGCTCTGGCCATTGTCACCTCTCAGCTGGGGTGATATGGATGACCTGTTTCTCAAGGTTGGTTCTGGTATATTCTCATGGGCTTGCCAGAAGAGGATTATAGGCAGGCCAGGCGAAGCCCAGCAGGCCTCTCTGCCACCACTGTGCCCCTTTGTGAATGCTGGGCAGCCGAGCATGGGGGGGGGGTGCCCTTTACATTGCAGGCTGCTAGGTCACAGACTCCCAACCGAAGAGCCTTCTCAAAGCCCCTTTGTGTTGTTTTCACTTATGAAAATATCCCACAGACCCATAATTTGGCAATATACATACAACCAATTGTTTTAAAAACAGAAGTGACGCCGGCTATTATAATGTAAACTGTTTTCTAAATGAAAGAATTAAAGGAATGTAATTGGAGAAGTATACAAACAGTGGTTAAGACGCTGCTTCTGGGAAGACATATTACAACTTATAATCTTCCTCTATGGGTGTGCGTTGTTGGTGTCTAATCAGGCATGTGAATGGATTCAGGTGTTCCGTCCTATTAGCTGGAAATTGCTCTGTTATTTGCTGAGCTGTTTGTGTTACATTGTTACCGGCTCTGAGTTTCTCTTTCTCTGGAGTTCCTTCCCCTGGTCCCTGCAATCTATATAATTGTCTTCCTCACTTTTGTCTTGAGAAAGCTTTAAATAGAGCTCTCTGGATGAAGCGTGGTGTCAGAGGGAGAGTTCTGGAGCCTGCGGAAGAGTCCTAGAGAGATGGGGCCATCACAAAGATGCTGCCCAGGCAGAAGGGACCAGCTCCAGCTCACAGGGTCACCGTGGGGTTGTAACCAATAGCCTCTTTCCTCCAGAAGAGGGAGTCCTCGGCAGAGCTGCTGCTAAGTACCCCACAGCCTCTGAGGGAAGGGTGTGACCTCAGCACACCGTGATAGCACTCTGTTCCAAGGACCCCTGTCCCGAGGGCCTTGATGACAGAGAAGCACCAAGGGAGCCTGCCTTTTCCGGGGAAGCCACAATGAAGGTTCTCTGAGCAAGGAAAGCCTTTTTGTATTCGTTCACTCTCTCTCTCTCACTCACTCACTCACTCACTCACTCACTCATTTTCCTCTCCCACCCACAGAGCACGCTTTCAGCAGGCTCAGAGTGCCTCGATGATATCACTGGACATGAGAGCAGCGGTCAGATTCTCCCCAAGTTCTGCCCCGCCCAAGGTGTGCTGTGGCAGACATCCAGGGCCACTAGTGTGGAGCTGCTGCCGACAGAGCCCGGCAGGCGGGCTCTCAGGGGTCAGGCCCATGCTAGCCGGTGCTGGCTGTGCCGGCTTTTAAAATTCAAATAAGGAACCAAAGAGCGCTATAAGAAAAAACTTCGACAAAATTAAATGTAGTCACTACCTGGACACATTCCAGCGGTGACATGAGCTGGATGATGTGTAGCCATTAGAATGGCCTTAATCAAGCTGTGAATCCTGAGGCCACGTAGCCTCCTGTTATATTCTCATCCCCTCACCCCATCCTTGACCAAAAGAGAACATAGCTCACGGGTGTGCAAGGCACACTGGAGCAGTTACGCAAGGGTGGTTCTGCTGAAAGGGAAGGCTGTCCTATTAGCAGAGCTTAAATTTGCTTGGATGAATTTATAAATGTGTGTGTGTGTGTGCGTGCACGCGGGTGTAAGCCAGAGACTGACACCAGGAATTCTCAGCTATTCCCCACCTTCTTTTTAGGAGACGGGGACTCCCACTGAACATGAGCCTCAGTTCTGTGGACAGACAGACCAGAGAACTCCAACCTCTTACCTGTCCTCCTGTGCTGAGATTGTAGGGGAAGGTTGGAGCCCTGCCTTTTACCGATGGGGATCTGAACTCAGTCCTCAAGCTTCTGCTGGGAGGCTCAGCTGACTAAGCCAACTTCCCAGTCCCCACTGGTGTGTTTAGTTTTGCTTTTTTGTTATTGTTTGCTGATGTTTATTTTAATTTATTAAATCTTTTTCTTCACAATTTATTCATTATGTATCCTGATTGAAGCCCCCTCCCTCAACTCCCCCAGTTCCACCCTCCCTCTCTTTTCCCTTCATCTCCTTCCCCTAGTCCACTGAAAGGGAGAGTTCTCCACTATTGTCATCTGCCCAGAGCTTGTTAAGTCTCATGAGGACTGCTTGGATCCTCTTCCTCTGTGGCCTGGCAAGGCAGCATCATCAGGGGGAAGTGAGCAGAGAGCAGTCAGCTGAGTTCATGATAGAGGCAGGCCCTGCTCCCCTCACTCAGAGATCCACATGGAGACTGAGCTGCCAGTGGGCCACATCTGAGCAGGGGGTCTAGGTCCTTTCCATGCATGGTCCTCCATTGGTGCATCAGTCTCTGCAGGACCCCTAGATTCAGATCTTTTAGCTTTGTTGGTCTCCTTGTGGGGCTCCTGTCCCCTCCATGTCCCGCCCCCTCTTCCTCCTTAAGACCCCTTGTGCTCTGCCCAAAGTTTGGCCCTGAGTCTCAGCATCTGCTTTAATTCCCTGCTGGGTGAATCCTTTCAGAGGACCCTCTAAAGGAGACTCCCATCCTGTTTCCTCTCTTCCACTGCTTCTGGTTTCTATCCTATTTGCCATTCTGAATGAAAAAAAAAAAAACCTCCAAGTTTCTGAAGAAAGAAATAGAAGACAATATCAGAAGACGGAAAGATCTCCCATGCTCATGGCTCGGCAGGATTAACATAGTAAACGTTGCTTTGTTTTTTAGGAATACAGTTAACGAGAAGGGCAGACAGAGTTTAAGAGCCCAGTGGTGGAGTGCTCACTCACAGAGCTCCGGCTCACAGAGCTTGTCCCCCCTCCCATAGGCCTGCAGCTGTGGGGCACGGGATTAAGCATTCGAGCCCCTCAGCTATCCCCCATGGGGCACAGCATCCACGCATGGGGTCAGGTCTCCAGTTACTAACAATAGCTAAGGATCAAGACTGGAAGGCTGCGGACAGCTCAGCTAGCAAAGTGGTTGGCATGCAGGCACAGAGGCCTGAGTCTGGTCCACCAGAACCCACATTGAGAAAGCTGGGCACGGCGACATGTGCTTGTGAGATCAGAGATAGGTGGATCCCTGGGACCTGGCCCACACACAACATGCGCACATGTATTCACACACGGATGTGCACTGGCACACACAAGCACACACATGCACATCCACTGTGGGACATTTTAAGATTGGTTTTTAAAATTATGTGTGTGTGTGAGGGCCTGGATGAGTTCATCTACATCAGGATCCCAGAAGGGGGGTGGGATCTCTTAGAACTGGAGTAACAGGAGGTCATAAGGCTGTGAGCTGCCCAGCTCACAGTGGCTGAGAGCGAGATCTGGTGTTCTGTGAGTGCCTCGAGCAGTTCTTAGCTGCTGAGCCATCTCCCCAGCCCCCAACAATATTTTTAAAAATTCAAATCCACAGTGTAGCTCAGAAGCCACAGAGGTTTTCTTCCCCCTGACATGTGGCCTGTTTCCTGGACAAGCAGATCTGCCCAGTGGCTGGTCCAGGGTGGCTACCCTGACTGGGACTCATGGCTCAGGGGCCTCCACAGGGCAGAGCAGGGCGAGCAGCTGCTGAGGGCCTCTCCCTGCCAGACTGCTCTGGGAAGGGGGATAGTGTTGGCAAATGACAAAGAAGAGAAAATTGGTGTTCCACCCCATAGTTAACGTGACAACACGCAGCTAATGAGCACTTAATGATCCCTCCCTGCTCATTTTTGTCACCCCTTTGAGAACGTCACTTGTTTTATACTTAGCCTTACAGTGTAGGATTAGCTCTCCACTAAAGTGAATTAGTCAGGGTTCTTTAAAACTCAGAACAAAGGTGCTGGAAACGTGTGGGGCTGAGAGGAGGCTGAGGCTGGGCCCTGCAGGCCGAGCCCAGCTGCAGGAGGGACTGTGGCCGAGGCATGGCAGCTGGGACTAAGTTTACGTTACACGTGTGAGGCCGTCACCTGACACACGCTGTGTCTCTCTTCCTGTTGTCATCGTAGGAGAGATGCTGAAGTTCTCAAGGCACAAAGAAAACATCTCTCAAAACACAGAGAGCCAGTCATTTGTCACATACACACACACACTTGCATTCATACATACACAGGCATCCATGTTCACAATACATATATACATACGCATGCACACACGTGCACATACTTGTTCACATACCTGTATATGCACACGTGCATTCACATATGCATGCGCAACACGTGCACATGCATTCATAATACATACACACGTGCACACACACTTGAACATGTATGTTCACACATGTGCACTCATTCATGACACAGGCACACACATGCACATTTTGTACCCTTTCTTCCTTGCCTGGCATCTCTCTTCCTTTCACGTCCCCACCCGCTCCTCAGGTAATTTCGCCCGACTCCAAGGTTATGGGAAGGAGAAGATTGTTTCCAGTTACTCAAATGTTCCACAGAGAACCCCGGGACGTTTGTTCTGCCTGCCACTGTGGCTCTCGGTGAACAGAGGTGAGCTGACCGGCTCATGGTCCTGTGCCCAGCACCACCCATCAGGTCGCGATGCCCCCGGGGAGTTCCTGTTCCTACAACAGCACAGAAGAACCTGAGTCTGCCGCCTGGGAACTACAGGGAGGCGCAGGAAGGTGTTCAGAAGCCTGCCCTGGCTTCTGCAGGCCTGACAGTGCCAACGCAACCCGGAGGCTGCAGTTCACGAAGCCAGCCATAGATGTCGACACAGTACGCAGCTCCTTGGAATCCAGGGGCGCGGAGGGGCCTGTTCATTCCTCAGGCGGCTGAAGTTTCGCCCTGAGACTTCTCCTTTGCTGGAAGTAGTTGTGTGGGGCCACTTGAAAATCATGTGCTTTCTGGGGATGTGGCTCAGTGGAGAAAGCACTGTCTGTCAGTGTGAGGACCACAGTTTGGAGCCCCGTAACCCAGGTAAAATCTGGCCGTGTGGGATACTTAATAGGCAGAGGTAGAGGATTCTCTGGTGCAAGGTGGCTAGCCAGACTACTGGAATCAGGGAAGTCTCTGCTCAGTGAGATGCCTTACCTCAAGAAATAAGGTGGAGGGCGGCTGAAGGAGCCAGCTTTTGTCAGCTTTAGGACTCTTGTGCCCACACACATTTGAGCATCCATACACACAGACACACAAACACACAGAACAGGGGCAAGTTACATGCTTTGGAGAAGGAACAACAAATAATGGGTTAGCCTTGATGCCGAAGAATAAAATAACTTAGGAAATGGCTTTCCAAGGGGATGGGGGAGGAGGGATTGGCGGGTCTGAAGGAATGGGGAGGAAGACAGTGCCCAGGCCCCTGAGCTTGGTGAACACATACAGGCCAGCTCCTACCTTTGTGGTGCCCAACTCTAAACCTCCACAGTGCCCTTTTGACTCTCTCACTGTCTCGGTGGGACCAAGGCTCTGGGTGTTTAAGCCTCACATACACAAAGGTATGGGGGCCCTGGGGACAGGCGCTACTGTAGCATGTCCATTTGAAATTGGACCCTCCGTGAGGCTGTTTCTCAATTCTGCTATCTGGTCGCTCTGGGAGGCGAGCAGGCTGTAATCCCATTGTAATAAACCTTTCCCTTAACCTCTGCTCTCAAAGGCTGCCTCGTCCATTAGTGTGCCTGACCCTTGCTTGGAGCTGGAAGTCTCTAGGTGGGCGAGGAGCTTCATGCAAACTTCGGTTGTACAGGGTGATTTGTAAAAACAATCCAGCCTTTCGGTTTTGATTTCTTTTCCATCGATTTACACTAGTAGATTTAATTCTATGTCTTGGAGACGGCTATTGAATTGGAGCTTTGTAGTGAGGAAGCCATTAGGACAAGAGCAGGGGACCTACATGGCTCCCTCTGGGATGAGGGACATCAGGCTTAATTTCATTTCAAGATCTCACTGGTGCCCAAAGCTTGGCAGGATACAGACCAAGGCCAAGTGTCATGCCCTGCTCTTGGCCCTGAGCTCTATCCTGGGGTATGTGTCCTGCTCTGAGCTCTGAGCTCTATCCTGGGGTGTGTGTCCTGCTCTGAGCTCTATCCTGGGGTGTGTGTCCTGCTCTGAGCTCTATCCTGGGGTGTGTGTCCTGCTCTGAGCACAGATCCTGGGGTTCGTGCCTGGCTTTTCGCTTCTGAGCACAGTGGGGCAGGACCTGGATGCTGAGGCTACAAGGAGCCCCAGGCCGTGGGCTTTGTATCCTCTTCTCATCGAAAGCAGAAAGGTCCTAGAAGGGTGCGTGCATGTCCTTACTTGCCTTTATTTAGAGTAATAGCATGCCATTAAAAAATTAGTTTGAGTTCTCCAAGCGTCATCATTCTTCATGTTAGAGCGAGGTTGGACACAGGTCTGACCCTCGAGGGGCACTGCACTGAAGCACATGAACTGCTTGACTTTTATCAGAAGGAAGATGTGGGACAATCCTGTCCCCAGGGAGAGAAACGACTAAGGATATAAAGTCACTGACACTCAAAACTGGCTTAAAGGATTTTTTCTTTAAATTTCAAAGTTTTCAAATCTTATTTTGCTTTGAAAGGAGTTCAATTCCATCACACTCTTGTCTGGTCTCTTTTCAGTTTTTTTTTTTTTTTTCCCTCTGCCATGCAAGTTTCACAGGACAATGACGTGTCAGTCTGGGTGTCCAGCACCTCTAGAGGAGCGGTTCCTTATGCTGTGACCCTTTAACACAGTTCCTCAGATTGTGGCAACCCATAATCCTAAAACTGTTTTTGTTGCTACTTCATAACTGTAATTTTGCTAGCTATAAACGAAAACATCCAACATGCTTTTCCACAGATGAAAAGCCCCTGGTCTGCACCTTCACGGCCTCTTTCTTGTCTGTTGAGACAGTGAGCCCACCCCAGATGGTGGAGATGTTCAGAAAGAAGACCCTCAAAAGCTATGAGGTAGGGAAGGGCTCGGGGATGTAGTGTGACCTCCTGTGTCATGCTGCCACCAAGTGATCCAGGAAATGTCATCTGGGCTGAAGGTGGGGGTTGATGTTGAACACATGGGTTTTTACAGGGGCCAAACTCAAAGGAGGAGCTAGATGTCTTCCTCCTGTAGTGACTGGGAGACCTTGGCATCAGGGACCTGGGACAGCGCCACAGAGGTTAGGCCCCAGGTCACCAGTGTTTAAAGGATGCTGTTCTGACTGTGCATTGAGCCAGGACTGTTCGTTTGTCCTGAGATCTCCAGATGGAGCTTTGCCGCCCCCATGGCCATTCTTCCCACCTCCCTGGCACAGATCTCTGGCCTGTAGGCTGGTGCTTTCACTAGGCTTTGGTGACTCCTGCAAGAGGCTAATCCTGATCCTGAAGGCCTGGGGTCCCTTTCCCCCATGACTCTCTGCTGGGTACCAGCAGAGATGGGTCTCATATCAGGCCTGGCCCTACCTTGGCTGGGGTGTTGCATGCTCTTACTCCTGGAAGCCCAACCCATGGTTTCTGCTGAAGCTTGTTGAAGGGATGCAGAGTGCTTTGGAGGCACCTGATCCCCATCCAGGAAGGCCTCGGGGTACACACACATTCACGGCTGATGATGCTCACAGAGAGGCCTCTTTGTATTCCTGGGAAGACAGGCTTTTTTTTTTTTTTTCCTCGCCCACAGGTGTGAACCACCAGAAAGCATCTGAGAGCAGAATCTATGCCTTTGCACACTGGGGTGTGGTGGGCAGGTAGGGTCCTCCTGCTCCTGTGTGACAGGGACATCAGTAGAAGCAACAGGGAGATGCATACTTCAGAAGCCTTCCCGATCTGGATTTCTGAAGCAACATTAAAATTCTTTGGGGAAAAGGAGTATTTTGATGAAGCATCAGGCTTGGTGCCCTCTCACAGAGCCAGTGGTCCTGAGGCTGTGGTGGGGAGCAGCTAAGAGATGCTCTGCAGCTTCAGGGATGTAGGTGAGCTCTGCTTCCCTGTCTCCAAGAGCGCCGTCCTCATGGTGCATGTACGTGTGCAGCTCTGTGAAGCTGGTGTACGAGGGAGTGGCGGTGTCTTACTGCCTCAGCTGAGGGGCTGCCTGGGCACTTATCACCAGAAGCCTGGGTCTCCCTGGGTGATGCGGAGCACTCCCCTTTACCAACCAGGTAAGTTGTAACTCAGTGTGGCACTGGGCAAGCCCTTGCCATCCAAAGCTGCAGTTTCCAGATGGAATGGTTTGAAGGAGATGTCTTGGGCATCTGAATACTTGGTCCCCAGTTCATGGTGCTTTCTGGTGAGGTTTAGGAGGTGTGGCCTTGCTGGAGGAAGTGGGGCCAGGCTTTGAGGTTTCAAAAGTCTCTGTGTGTGTGTACACGTGTTTCCTATGTTTGGCTTAATACGTGAGCTGTTCCGGCCAGTCATGTTTGCCGTAGGCCACACTTCTCTACCATAATAACAGACTCTAATTCCTCTGGAATCGTAAGTCTAAACAAAGCCTTCCTTCTATAACTTGCCTTGGTCGTGGTGTTTTAACGCAGCAACAGGAAAGTAACTAACGTACCAGCCATGTTCCAAACGAAGTCACTGCCACCCTGCACAACTGTCAGCACCTCCTTTTACCTGGAGTGAAGGTCACAGCTGAGCGCTCATAAGTCATCATACCTGAGAATACCTTAAAACTAACAAGGTAAATTAACCCAAATAATACCGAGACAAAATTAAGTTTAAGATAGTGCATATTTCCATATACAAATATGCAGCGTGGCCACAGGCGTACACAGATGGTAATTTAAAACAAGTATAGGCCAGGCCTGCTGAGTGTCGCTGCCCTCCGTGGTTTATGTGTTAAAGGAGTGACTCATGGCCTGTCTCTGCACACGGAGGGATGGAGGGTCCTCAGGAGGCCACATGTGTAGACATGCAATGTCTCCCCCCATGTATCAGGTGGATTGGCATGGGTGGCCTTTCTTGGCTGGGCTCTGGCTTTTCTAAATGGTTAACTGCTCCTGTAAGATTTTTGAAGAGGGAACCAACCACTCTTGAGCCGTTGCGAGGCTAGAAGTGTAGGAACTGTGTCAAGCACTCACCAAAGCTCTCACGGTGACAGGACAAGGCAAAGTCACCTTTGGCAGATGTGAACAGCACGTTGCCTGGAGGGTCACCCTAGGGAGGACTAGTGGCTGCAGACACTACCTGAAACTTGTTTCTGGTGCCCCTGGTGCTACTGTGGGCGTGAGGCGGCCTGAGGGTCTCTGTACTCCTTATGGAGAGATGCCACATCGCCAGCAACCTTGGCATGATGCCACTTGTCCAGATCGCTTCTCAGTCTCCTCTTGAACCCCAAATAGCTCTTCTCAGCCACCTTGAACCCCAAATAGCTCCAAGGGCTCTGTGGATGTGACGGCTGCTGCTGCGATCTGAGGAAGGCTTGAGCTGCCCCGCCCGTCCCTGCCATGTCCTTTGTTCTCTGAGGAGCCAGCGATCTTTGCACAGATGGGTCCCCTTTAAGAGGTGCTGGACACTTCCTCAAACCTGTGAACAACACCTGGAACTCTCCGAGATTCCCCCTGCCTTACAGGCCCGTCATGGAGCCGCAGCCGATGCGGTGGAGCAGGAGAATCTGAGGGCAAAAAAGCACTCAGCATGCTTGGCTCTGGCTGCCACCTTTGCCCCATCAGCACTCTTCTTTGTCCACCTGGGCATCAGCCTATGTCTCTGCCACCCACAGCTCACAGGGCCTCAGATACCAAGCATGTAAACAAGCAAGCATGCACTGAACCACAGCGAGGAGCAAATGCTTCTGTCCTTTAGACAGACAGATGAGACATGGTAGGGACTGATTGATGGTGAGCACTCTGTTAGCTATCCTAGCTCAGCCCAGACAGGCAACAAAGATTCCTCAACCACTTCCCAATGGGACCACTGAGCTGAGTCCGGGGTTGGGGGAGGCAGAAGTATGTCATTATTTTGAGCCTTGAAATCTGATGCTCCTGATTGTTAGTACACCCGTGTAAAGAGCGTGAAAGAGCTTTTGAATCATGTTGCTGATTCTTCTTCAACTCCTGTAAGTTTATCCAAGTACAGGGCAGGTGCCTAGTGTGCTAACAATATGACCATTTTATGGGTCCAAGATACAGAATGTAGGGGAGTTGGATGTGAGGTGCTACCATAATGGCTGGTGAGAGCTCAAGACCAGCTTTGGCCTGGACTGAGGGCTTACTGTTAGGAGCCCAGGGGGATATACTGATTAGATGGGGTCACATGTGTCGAACACCCAGGAGATACAGAAGCCTGACAGGGTGGGCTACCACAGAGTCTCCCTGTCCTGGCTGCTTTGGCTTGGGTGTGGCCCAGGGGCCAGCAGGTGGAGGGAGGCAGAGGAAGTGTTCCAGGGGCCACAGCAAAGGGGTCAGGACCAGGACAGTCCAGGACTGCCTATATCTCCCAGGACCTGAAGGAGCAAGCAATGGCTCAACATGGGCATGAACTCAATGATGTTAGACAGACAGGCTGCCTGCCAGGGAGGGGATGCCTGGGTTCTGTGGTCCTGCCAGCAGGCCAGGGGAGTCACGTTCAGAAAACAGTTTTCCTCCTGTCTATCACTGAGAAGCATCTGCACCACGCTGCCAAGACAGACACCCGATCGACACCCTTTGCCTGGGCTGCTGGTGCGCTGGCTTAGAGGAGAGCATAACCCCAATAGTCCCATGAACTCAACTCTCAGGGCTGGGGCCTGTGTATCCCATTACCAACCAAGGTCCATGCAGGTGAGGACTTCAGAACTAGTCATGGTCTCTAGTCTGTCAGTTTCCCTGGTCACACACAAAATGCCAACACCAGCTAGCCTCCAAGCTTCCAGGGGACAGAGTGATGGCCTCTCTGCCTTGAGCGTGAACTGAGTGGAGCTCCTGGCTGGCAAAGAACAAAGGGCAGCGGCCGTGTCCTCTGAGAATCTGACCTGTGAAATTCACAAGATAATCAGAGTCTGAGGACATCGGTCTACTAGCAAAAGGGTTATACATTTTGGCCATGATCTCTTTGTGTGTGTGTGTGTGTGTGTGTGTGTGTGTGTGTGTGTGTGTGTGTGT
>NW_026590699.1:6126004-6142096 GCF_907164565.1 Psammomys obesus
ACGTGTGTGTGTGTGTGTGTGTGTGTGTGTGTGTGTGTGTGTGTGTGAAGGTATATGGAGACAATGTGCACACTATGGAGATGTTGGTTTTCAGAAACAGTCCTTTCTTATTTTTTGACTCAGTGTCTCTCATTGGTCTAGAATTCAGTAAGTAGGCTAGGCTGGCTGTCCAGAGGCCCCGGCCTGCATACCCCTGTCTCCATCTCTTCAGCATGGGACTGCAAGCAGGTGAATCACACCTAGATTTTCACAAGGGTTCTGCATGTTGAGGCCTGGCTCTCATTCTCCAAGGCAAGTGCTTTGAACTGTGCCATCTCCTCGGCTCATGTCTTGTGCATTTCTTGATGAAAAGCACCAACTACTCAGAGAAGCTTAAAAAGGAATGTGGCTGTTTGCTGCTTGGAAAGAACACAGAACCACTGTGTGCCTCCAAAGCTGCAAGTCTAGGCTGCGTCAGTGTAGAGACCAGTGACTTCTGCAACCTGAGCTGCTGGCTCTGACCTGCGCTTTGCAGAAACCAGCAGTCCTGGCACATTTGACGCTACCTGGGAGATGGCAACAGAATGGAGCGGAAATCAGGACTTCGTAAACGCTCTTCTCCTTTTGAGCAGGAGCTGGCAGCATTGGGCATGGAAGAACAATTCCCCCAAGGTTGGGTTTTGAATCTGGGCATGGTGGTGTGCACCTGAAACTACAGTCTTCAGTGTTGGGGGCTTTCAAGTCGAAGGGAGACAAATAAGCTACCAACAAAGGCCTTTGCAGCTGCTACTGGCCTTGCCCATGGTCCTCAGTGTCCCTGATGGAGGTGTGGGTGTGTATGTCCCTTATGGTGGGGCACATGGGGACTTGTTCCTCATGAAAGCTCTGATTCATTGAGCCACGGTTTATTTTTTGTGTTCTTTTGTCAAATGTGTAACTGGTACTTTAAAAGTTGAGGCCTGATGTGGTCACCAGGCTTGGTGGTGGGACCGTGTTCAATGGAGACAGCTTTCGTTTTGCAAGACAAGAAAGCCTGGAAGTCCCCTAGGCAACAGCAGTCCTGAACAAGGCATCTAAAAAAGTGGCAAAGCGGTGAGTTTTGTTAGTGGGTTTTACCATGATTAAAAGGAATTCCAAAATTTGGGTGATCAGCTCACAGCAAGACTTGTGGATTTCAGAGTAATGCAGGGCAAGGGCCAGCCAGCGAGTTGGGAACTGTGTTGTTGCTTCACAATTAGCCTGAAGTACCTTCCCAAGAAAAGACAAATGTGTTGCTCAAGGGCCCCAGTCGGAAATGGGAAGGACTGCATGCCATGCGCAACTAACTAACTGACAAAAGCTGAGGACATCCCCTTCGTATTTTCAAAAGCAGGTAGAATTTAGGGAATTTTTTGTTTAGCCATTGCTGCAGAGAGTAGGGGGAGACAAGTGGGGAATATTGCATGGCTCTTCTACCATTCTCACAGGGTCATGGAGAGAGGAGGGCACGTGACCTGGCATTGGCAGCAGCTGTCTCCACTCCGGTGCAGACATGCCTGGTCCACTGTGTGCTCGTCTGATGAGATGAGCCCTCTCTGAGCCTGCCTGGAGACACTTACTCACAACAGTGACAAATCCGTGTGCTCTCTCCGGGGGCCCAGCACTTGTGAAGGACCCACCTGTGGCATCTTTACCCTGAGGGCTTCACTCTGTTCTGGAAGGCAGCTGACAGGAGCAGGAGAGCCAGCAGGAGTCCATTCCTGAAGCTGTCACTGTGTGCGTGGCTGTTTGTCAGACAGGATGTGTGCGGGCGTCTCATCTTGTGTTTTTCCACCGTTATTCTGAGATTCTCTGGTCAGCTGCCTGGTATAGTAGAGGGGAATGATGGGAAAGAATGGGCACTGGGGAAGCTCCAGGGCAGGATCTTGTTGTTAGACACAAAGATATGTGCTTGCCTCATTCTAGCTCATGGCTTAAAAGTCTACATCTGAAGAAAAAGAAGAAAAAGGAACGGTGTTTAAGAGCTATTTATATTTTGTGTGTTTAAGTATTGTGTCTGCACACGTGTCTGCACACATGCAGTGCCCGCTGAAGCCAGAAGTGGGCACTGGATCCTCTGGAACTGGAGTTACAGACTGTTGTGAGCCACCATGCGGGTGCTGGGAACTGAACCAGGGTCCTTTGTAAGGGTCCTCAATGCTCTTAACTATGGAGCCATTTCTCCAGCTCCCAAGAAAGAGATGCTTTGAAAGATGCTTAACAGGGCAGCAGAGGTTCTTTCCAAATGGTGAACTAGAGAAGGTCTCCTTAAAATGTGCCAAACAAAAATGAATGCCTTCTGAAAATGAAAGAAATGAAAGAAAACCATGGCACAGTGCGAAGAAGATGACACTGTAGAAACTTCCCTTCTTTCGACCTGGGGGCTGTGTTTTCAGTGTCTCTGAGGCTACCTTTACAGAGAGGGGCAGACAGGTAATAAGAAGTCTCTAGAAATACGATAGACTGATGATAGATGGTATATACTTATGATAGGTAGATAGTAGATGATAATTATATAAGTATAGACACATAAATGACAATTGACAGGTAGGTGGATAGATAATGGATGGTAGATGGATGATAGATAGATAATAGGCAGCTAGATGATAATAGGTAGATGATACATAATAAAATAGATGATAGATAGATAGATAGATAGATAGATAGATAGATAGATAGATAGATAGATAGGAAGATTGACCAGCAATTGTAAAGACTTTGGAAGACCAGAGAGTTATTTATTCTGTTTTCCTGATGCATGTGCACATGTCTCTCTCTCTCTCTCTCTCTCTCACACACACACACACACACAATGTATGGTGAATGCAGAAGACTCTTGTGCTAGGAGCCATCTGGTTAGCTGATAGACAACCTACAGCTGTCATTTGTTGAACATCCCAGAAAGTGAAACACTGTTAGCTCTCCTACATGCTTGACTTATAATTATTACAGCAATCTTGCAAAGGATTTGTACCAGTGAAGATGTTACTGGACCATAGAGGAATGGGGTCCTGGCCAAGGTTCACAGGTGTACTGTGGCAGGGAAGCCAGCCAGGACAACCATCCTGCTGTGGGTCTTGAGGCCCATTGTTCAGCTTCTGAGTGTTCTTCACCATGGCTCTTTGTTGTGTGACTTTTCCTAGAGAAATGTGAATAAATGTTTATTTGTCCCAGAGGGGGCAATGACAGGCCCCAAATGAATTCCACCCATGTCTAACTTAGTGAACCAGTGAGTTTGTTGGGATGACTTGCAGGAATGTGGTGATGAGGAAAGTTGCATCCCCAATGTCTCTTGTACAACTTTCAGTAAGCTCCCTAGAGCTCTAAAAATGCTTATGTCTTATTCTCTCTTGGGAAGGAGACTTATGAAGCTGTTAAGGTATTTTTGGGTTTTGTTTGTTTTGAGACAGAGTTTCTCTGTGTAGCTTTAGCTGTCCTGGACTCACTCTGTAAACCAGGCTGCACTCAACTCACAGAGATATTGCCTGCCTCTGCCTCCCCAAGTGCTGGGATTACAGGTGTGTGCCACCACGCCCAGCTAACTGTTAAAATTTTAATCTCTGCTAGCCCTATACATTTCCCCTTCTTCTGAACTGCATTGCTTCACAGAAGCCAGGCAAAGATTGTGTCGTTTTCTGTTTGAAGAATGTAAGTCAGAGAGATGCTTTTTGGTTTATTTAGAGAAGCATTTCACAGATGCCACACCAAAATGTCACAATGCTAACTTCTGAAAGGCTAGTTACTGAAGAATCTAACACTGTATCTAAGTTTGTTTGTTTGTTTGTTCCTTTTTTTTTTTTTTTTTTTTAACCATGTTACTGTTAGATACATTACTCTTTTAGGTATGGAGTAGTCCCTTTGCTAGCATGCTGGCCTATGCGGGGCTTCCAAATATTGACATGTTCTGTTAGTCTATATTTAAAGTCACATCCATTAACATCACCCTGGCCTTGTCAAGAAAGCCCTGGGGAATTAATCTGTCAGGCTTTATGTAATAAATCCATGTTTGTTTGTTTGTTTGTTTGTTTGTTGTTTTTGTTTTTTGTTTTTTTTGTATGTAGCCTTGAAAGCTCAAATTTTATCATTGACATCCTGTTGCAACTGATCTTGATGGGGAAAACTGATGCTGCCATCTTGGGAGAAACTCCACTCTCCGAAACGCATCTGTGAAAGCTAGGCTAGTTTAGCTGGCAACTCACACGTGGTCTTCTCCTCCTGTTTCCCCTCCCCTTCTTCTGCCATGCAGCCATTCCTAGGCACAGAGCAGAAGTGCTTTTCTTTCTTTATGTATTGCTGGGGTCTTGGGCAGGCTGTGCAAGTGCTCTACTGCTCAGCTACGTGCCAAGCCCAGAAGGGCTTTATAGAGATTACTAATTTCATTTTTTTTCTAAGAAACCAGGATATGTACTTTACAATAAGAACATTTTCATTTAATAATGAGAACACTGTAGACTCAGAGTGGTCAAAGTGAGACGGCTTACTTTATGACCTTGTAAAGTCAGACATTAGCCTGAAAAACAAGCAAGATGATTGAATGCAGAGAAAGTTTAAGAACCCTAACACATGAACTTTCCTTCACCTGAGGGAACAATTTTACACCTCAGCTAGGTGTTATCTTTACCTCTGTGGCTTAGGTTTGTTTTTCTCAACAAAAGCTCTAAATGGGTTCATCCTGACTATTATCCAGCTCTTCTGCTGCCTGACCTTGCAGGCAAGCTTGGGTGTCCTTTGGAGGGATAGCTGAACTAGCAAGCCTTGGCAGGGGTTTAGTATTTTCTCTCCTCTCCTTTTGATTCTGACCTAAGCTTGTCAAGGCACTACTGCTGTGTAAGGGAGTGGAGCCAGTCTAAGGAGCAAGCACAGCACCCCTTAGCAAGCAGGTCATGATCAAGACTGAGCTTGTGCCTGTGGTGCCTTCAGCAATGCAGCCCATGTGAGCTTGGGAGCACAGCATATGCCACAGACCCTGTCCTGCCAGGATTCACAGGCTGGGAATGAAACTCAGAACTTTCATTATTTTGCCAAGTGACTTTTGCTTCTCCTCCTCCTTGGTTCTTCCAAAGCACACCAAGTCCTCTTAACTGCGGAGTTATCTCTCTAGCCCCAAATTTATTTCTAAATTTTCATGCTAGTATATTTTATATGCTGAACACATTCCCATCAAAGTCCCCTTCAATCTCTCTTCCCCCTCTTCCATGTTAGTCCCTTAGACAGTTTTACTTCTGCTTTCATGTCATATATGCACATATGACTTTATGTATCTATATAAAATTTAGAACACATGCACGAAAGGAACCGTGTTTGTTTTTCTCAGACTGACTAAATTTTGTTTTCCTGTCTCTGCCTCCCGAGTGTACTGAGACTAAAGCCATGTGCCAGCTTCTATACATATATTTCTGAGACAGGTTTTCATGTATCCCAGACTGGCCTCCAACTTGCTACGTGGCTGAGGATGACCTTGAACTTTTGATTCTCTTGCCTCTATGTCTTGAGTACTTGGATTATAGGTGTGTATCACGAGTCCAGGCCTACACAGTGCTGGGGACAGAACCTAGGGCTTTGTGCATGTTGAGCAAGCACTCTTATCAATAGAGCGATATTGCCAGCCTTAGAATGCATACTTAAAACAAACAAACAAACAAACAAACAAACAAACTTAGGCAAAGCAGCAAGGACTGTACAGGCATGGTGGTCCTTCCCTCGGCCCCACAAGGTCAGAGTGGGTTTCTGACCCATCTGCCTTGGTCCCTCTGCAGTCCACCTACTTAAGGTGTTCTTCCTACTTCACTTAGTTCCGTGAGTCATATTTTTAGATGCTATAGAGTTAGAAACCCAGGCAGTGCTTTCGAATTTTGACCTTGTCATTCTTAAAAGACCGGAAGGCCTACGAACCTGAGGAATGGACCAAGGGAGTTATTTATGCATTCCTTCATTTGTTTGTTGAAACTTGGTCTCACAGCCTACCTTGGCCTCCAGCTTCCCAGGTGGCTGAGGCTACTCCTTTAGCCTCTGTTGCCCCATGTGCTGAAGTAATGGCATGAGCCATCATGGCAGGACTTACAGAGGTGCTAGACCTGGGGGCTCCCAGAAAGCAGCCCTGTGGGAACCTGGGCTGTCATACAGCTTGTCCCAGAACAGGTCATAGTTGTCCCTTCTGTGAACCTCCCTGCCACCTCCCTCCTCCTCCAGGAATCAGAGCAGAACTCACCCTACCTCACTGCAAACAAAAGGCTGCACACTTACAACCCTCTCAACAGACTTCTTTTTAAAGCAGACATCTCTCATTTATGCTGGAGCAGGGAGAAGATTCATTAAAAAGAAAAAGATAAAAAAAAAAAAAGCCCCGTCCCAGGCTTGATGACAAAGGGCACCTCCCGGTTTGGCTCTTCCCAATGGTGGGACCTAATTACCAGCGGCCCTGGCGGGCTGGGCCTGGGCTGCCAGCTTTGCAGAGCACAGCTCCTTTAATTACACACACATTTCCCTGCTCTCCGCTCTCTGGCAGCCTCATGGCCGGCACCTGTGCTCTCAGACCTGGGGCCCGGGTCGTCCTGCAGATGTCCAGGCTCTTTTGTTGATTTCCTATTAGAGGCACTTAATAGGCAGAGGCTGGGGACAGCTTTGCTGAGAGCCTGGCAATGGACTGCAAACATTGTTCCCTCGGTGGGTAAAGGGTCAAACGGTCTCTCCCCTGCCCAGGCTCAGCTGGATAATTGCTGGTGATTAGCAATTTTAATTACCAGGTGCGAGGGGTCGCCCCTCCCCCATAATTGGGCAGGTTCTTAATAGTCCTATGGCTGCAACCAGGGAGTACCTTTTACCAATATGCTTTGGGCCTTTTAAAGTTAATTAAATTAAAGCCCCTAAAACCGCCAGAGATAGGCTGGGGATCTTCTGCTCCAGACAGAACAGGTTTCCAGTAACACACAGACTACAAATGAGCATGAACACAACTCTAAGAGCAGAGATTAGTCCCTGGCCGGCAGCATGCTCCCCTGTGGCTGTGACTAAGATGGCCATAGAAGCATGTCTTGGATGTCTTGGCTATCTCAGCTGTCTTGGATGGCGGCCCCAAGACATCCCAGTATGCTAGTGTCACACCCTGACTTTCTGGGGGCTCCTGACTCTGTCTTGACCCAGGACACAGCCTCAGTTTTGCCAAATGGGTATAATTTATATCCAACCAACACGAGTATTCATGTGAATTGAGCAAAGACTGCCCAGGGCCAGAAGCCTACAGATTCAGGGGTGGATGGTATGAGAGGGTGGTAGTGGGGGTGGGTTAGGGGAATGTGTGAAGAGGAGGAGGAGGAGGAAGCGGGAAGAGCAGGGAGACGATGGAGGGGTCTTGGGACCCTCAGCTGCCAACAGCAGTGGCACTCAGGAGGCAGGCTGACATAAAGGCCTTTGATCACATTCTGCTCTAACCTTGGTTTGTTCTTGGCCCTGCTTTTAGCAGTGTTAATTAAAATTAACTCCTTCCCGTGGGCCACGTAGACCTCTCTGCGCTTCCAAGACTGGATTCTGCCCCAGTATGTGCCAACAGAATTTTTCCTATACTGCAACAATGTCCAGTCCTGCCTTGGTTTCCCACAGTTCCCTGAGGGCTGTGAGACCCTTGGAGAACCTAGCCACTGAGCCAAGAGCCCGGGGGAATTCTGGCTGAGGAAGTGTGAAGGGTGTGAGAACCAGGCTCTGACTGAGCTGAGCAGTGGGTATCAGGAGGCCAGCTGGGTCCTGCAGGTTCACAGGCATGAGGCAGATCATGGGGTCAAACAGGGGACTGCTCAGGCAAGTGTGAAAGCAAGATAGAGCCTAGACATCTCTGTCCATTACCCAGCAATTTGTGATTTAAAAAAAAAATCTACTTCTCCCCCAACCTGCTCCACCTGCTGACTCTTCCTGCTTCCTGTCCACAGTGTCATGGGTAGAGCACCAGGTTCCATGCACATGAGCAGCTTTATAGAACTCTGTCCCGATTCTGCTCATAGCCTATCTTGCGTACTCAGACTGAGATGTACCTGGGATCCTGTGCAGACCGTTGGGCCCCTGCTAAGGCAGTATGAGCTGTGTTCTGCTCTTTGACTGGTAGCTCAGCCTCCAAGGCTGTGTCTGGACTCACAGGCCTGGACAGCAGCTGGAAGCCATGGTTTTCCCCAGCACCACTATCCCCTTCTAGATACCTATGAAGGTTGGCCTTCACTACAGACATTGTAATGGTCCCATTGAAGACAGTAATGACAAGGGAGTTTGACTGTGTCCTTTCAGTCTGTGGTAGGTGGTTGTATGGCAGCTGGCTGGAAGGCTCTAGCTGGGAGCAGGAAGGCTCAGTGCAAGGGACATCTAGGGCACATGGTTGGACATAATTTGGGTGTATGTGAAGTCTTGGCTGGCAGGCAACCTGCACATTGTTCTGCATTTTGTGTCTGCTTTTAAAAAAATTATTACATGGGGCATGGCGGCACACATCTTTAATCCCTGCACTCAGGAGGAAGAATCAGGAAGAGCTCTTAGTTTGAGGCCAATCTGGTCTACAGATTTCCAGGACAGCCAAGACTACATGGAAAGACCCTGTCTCAAAAGACTCAAATAATAATAATGATAATAATAATAACAAAACTGGGAAGTGATGGTGCGCATCTTTAATCTCAGCACTCAGGAGGCAGAGGTAAGCAGATCTCTTTGAGTTTGAGGCCATCCTGGTCTACAAAGTGAGTTCCAGGACAGCTAGGGTTTTTCTAAATTTTTTCTAAATTTTTTTGTTTTGTTTAGAAAAACAAAACAAAACAAACAAGCAAATAATAATGATAATAGCAGGAGCAGTAAATACAGTAATTACATTTATTTATTTAAGTATGTGTTTGGGTAGATATATATGCCACAGCACGAATGCGGGAGTCAGAGGCCAACTTCTGGGAATGGCTTCTTTCCTTCCACCACGTGGGTCCCAGGTATAAACCTTAGGTCATATGGCTTGGCAGCAGGTACCTTTAGGCTGAGCCATTTTGCTGGCCGGGGTCTGCACTTGACTCTTGCAGGGAGTGACTATGTAGATTAAGTTCTAAAGATGGGTTCTCTGAGGGCCAAAAGTCACCTGAAGATTGCATTGAAATGAATATCTTCTGAGCACATGGTGTGAATCATGGGCAACCAAGTCTCTTCTGTTAGGTTATATTTCTGGGAAAGAGACCATTATATGCTGAGCCACAGCTAAGGGAAGGGGCAGCACATTGGCCAGTGCTAGCCACAGGGGAGCTATGCGGAGAGGGGAGCTCAGGACAAGAGAAGAGGAGGACAGGTAAGAAGAAGAGAGAGGAGGGGGGTGGAGAAAGGGGAAAAGGAACGAGATGGCCAGGTGGAGGTAATGGAAGAAGAGAAAGGTAGGGAGAGAAAGCAGAGGAGAGAGGGAAGGAAGGGAGATAGAAAGAGGCAGATGATATAGATAGATAGATAGATAGATAGATAGATAGATAGATAGATAGATATGATTGAAAGATAAAAGATATAGACATATGATAGATAAAGATAGATATAGATAGATGATAGATAGGGCTGGAGAGATGGCACAGAGGTTAAGATGATAGGTAGAATAGATGAGAGATAGATAGATAGATAGATAGATAGATAGATAGATAGATGATAGATAAATAGATAGATAGATAGATAGATAGATAGATAAAAAGATAGAGATGCTTAGAGGGAGATGCCCTGTCTGAGGCCTCCTAAATGGCTGCCACTGTTAACCAACTTGCTCCTGTCCCCAGGAAATGCCCGGGCTTCCTCCAGTGCCTCTGTGGACACTAAGCTGCAGTGCCTATAACATAGAACTGTCCTGCGCAGCCACGTGCAATTTGTCCTCAGCTGCAAGGGTGAGTTAGGCTTGCCTCAATTTTATGTTGACTTTAGCCCCTGCTCTGCTGCCTGAAGACAAGGCTGGGCGACTCTGTTGCTATTAGCTGCCTGCTGCGCCGCTCTATGCCCGGACTTCCTCGCCGCGCTCTGAGAACACAGGTATTGTGCCCTGAATTATGATCTTGCTGTGATAATATGCTGTATTGATTCAACAGAACAACTTGTCTATTCTGTCTTCTCTTCCCTGTCCCCGAGGAAGGAGGCTGACAATCAAGGGCAGAAATATTTTGGACTTTGCATCTTGTGGCATGATTATTTTTTTTTTAACGTTCAATAATTGCAAAATAAAATTTTACAGGGAAAGACAGTTCTGTCTGAACAAGGCAGGTGAACTTCTTGAAGCCCTTATTCTAGGGCGATGTTGAGGTGCTGAGCGTCTGGGCTCCAGAGCAGAACAAAATTGATAGTGTTGTCCGGAAGCTTCACTAACACAGATGGAAACATGAAGAAGCTGCTCCCTGGGTCTCAGAGGTGTATGCTTCAAAACTAAAGGGATACAGTTTCATCTCTGCGCAGCTTTATTCTCTTACAGTCTGTGGGCCTTCCGTGTTCTGTGACCTACCCAATGCCACTGCAGATGGTCCGAATCGCACCAGTTTGCTTTCCCATGTATCTGCATCCTGGGAGCAAGTTGGATTCCAAACTGACAACGGGCAGATATGAGTGAACATTTGTGTAAAATTACCCAGTCGGTTGGGCTCACCTTCGTTAATAAGTACTTTTGTAAACAGATAAGATGGTACTTTTTCCCTTCAAAATCAGTTCCACCCAGGCCTCACCAGCTTGCACCCACCTTCCTGCCGTGAGGCCATCATTGATTTGAAGCTTCATAGCTGCTGCGCATGTCGGTGTGGAAAGCAGAGGCTGGCTGGAGGGTGAGGGAGGGGCTGGGCCTGCGTTCTCCTCCTTAGCTAACTGTCCGGTTGCAGAAAACCCTGGATATAAGAGAACCTCGTTGGATGATCCACACCCCGTGTTTACCAGGTTGCTATTCTTACTAAGTTCAGTTCACTCTGTCCAGTGTGGCTTTACCTCATGCAGGGGCATCTGCAGAGACACATCTCGAGTCTGGAGGCAGGCATGTCTTTTGAGAACTCAGTTTGCCTCAGGATGACAGTTGACAGCAATGGCTCAGACCCAAGGGGCTCCTCATGCGGAGGGCTCACCGCACCCGGCAACAGAATGAAGCTTGCTGTTCCTGACCGGCATGCCTCAGAGGCCCACCTGGAAAATGGGTGCTTGGGTAGACCAGCACTCCCAACATTGCTTCCATCAGAAAAAAAAAAAAAAAAAAAGCCCAGGGAGGGTAGTAGAGGGCTTTCACAATGAAGCCAGCGTGCAGATGAGCTGGAAACCAGCAGCAAAGTAGAGATGAAGGGCCAGGGAAGTTCCCGTCAGTGTGGGGCTGGTGAGTGTCCTGTGTGTGTCCACTGTGGGTCACAAAGCTTCACAGTTGATCCGGAAGGGTCATTCCTCAGAAGAACAACTTTGGTTTGAATTTCTGTTTATTCTTTTAGAAAATTTACTAGGTAGAGAGTGAGCCAAGCATCTGTCCTTTAGCCTTTAAATGGAACATATAATGAATATAGACTAGATAAATATACACACATATTTACATATATAATTACATATCCATATATTTCCTTACATAATGGATAGATGTATGCACATAGCATACATGTGTATAAACATACATATATGTGAATACACACAGTTGGCACATATGCATTTGCTTATAATGTATATTCATATTAAATGCATATATGATTTGTGCACACACACACACACATAAACAATATAATCTGAACCATTTAAGAGGTTAAATGGTTTAAGAGACAGGCATTCAGTAGACCTGGAGACACAGTACTTACTTCCGTCCTGTATGAATAGCTGAAGATGCCAATGTTGTAAAGTGTGTGGTTCCACCTATGCCCCTGGCTTGGCTTCGTTGAGCCACCTGGAACTGGGGTGTGCTGGAAGTCCGGAAGCCTAGGAACTGGGCTCCAGGTATCACCAGCAGAGCAGAAGTGAGGACGAGGCAAGCAAACGGGGCTTCAGCAGAAGCTGTCTCTGCGGTACTGCTGAGGATGTGTCTCTCTGAGCCGGTGCCTCCACACCCCACTCACAGATCCAGCACCCAGAATGGACACTCTGATCCATGGATGCTGCCTGCCGGCTGAACCACGACGGGCAGTGGCTCCTCCCACCCACATTGTCATGTGGACACCAAGATCAAGCTGAGTGCTTATCGCCCTGCCTCTGCTGCTAATTCTAACAGAACCCCCCCCCCCCCCCCCCCGTGCCTCTCTCTGTCTGCACCTTCACTCTGACAGCATGGCCTGGGCTGCCCTGTGCTGATGGGCCTTCCCAGGGTGCAGCTCAGCTGAACTTTGTAGCAGTGTCTAGTAGCGTAGCAGCCTTTTCCAGGAAGCATCGTACGAAGGCAGGAGGTGTGCATCAGCCCATTTGGGGACCACTTGCACCCTTCCAGTCCTGCTGGTCATTAGGGTCAATTTTTAAATGGCCTTTCCCTTATATGGGGTAGTGTACTTACTGTGGTTAATCCAAAACATGGACCATTTAAGGAGACAGGAGACAGAAAGTCCCCAGCCTTAAAATGGAAAGTCCTATGTTTCCCTTAAGGAATGTGCTGTGAGGATGACCCGTCCTTCCAGCCTGCGTGACTGCCTTGTTCCAAGGCTGCGGTCAGGGATGGACATCACCTCAAGCGCACAGAGCCACATGGGTATGTGAGAAGAGGAAGAATTTTGAGGTGCTGTGGAGGCATAGCCTGTACTGGCTGTGGGCCTCAGCCTCCTCTGTTCCCTGTAAAGAAAGTCAGGAAAGCAGGATCTTAGAAGCAAGTGTTTTCTGGGCATAGCTGGCTTGGAATGTGTCCAGAATGGGTATGGGCATGGGCAAAATGGGCTCCAGAGACATCGTTCATTCTGGAGATGTGCGTTCTGGGCAGTGGCATTTCTCTGCCAAGGCTGCTTGCGAGCAGTGAGTTCTGCTTTTTCTTTTAGAAGAATGGGAGGGAATCAGGCCCGGCTTGCCTTGCTGGGCTGTGATCTGCCTTTGATTGGGCTGCTGCGCTTATGTTTCTTGTAAAAGCCCACAACAGTTAAAGTCAAGCGTGGAAAACTGAGCTCAGTGTGTCCTGGGAGTTCAGATCTGATACACAAGCCTGTGTTTTGCCTTTGGCTTTTGTTCTTGAGTGAATGGTGTTATCAAGAGCGACTTGTTGGTCTTGTGGGGAGAGAGAATCCATGTGTGCACTTTGACTCAGCACCATGAGTCCCTGAGACTATAATGCATCTCTGTGTGAGAGAATGTATGGAGGAGGGTGAGACTTTATGAACGAATCTGTGTGCACGTATGCAAATGTATGTGGACATGAGTGTGAGCATGCATGTGAGACTGTATGAATGCTTCTCTGCGTGCACATGTACAGGTTCACACGCGTGTGCGCCTGCACATGCTCCCTAGTCATGGAAAGTAAGTGGAGACAGGTGTACAGTCAACTGTGGGCAGGAGAGGGACCTGCAGCCCTTCCACCCTGGCCAGACCGTCTCGTTTTCATTTTGACCCACGTCCGTGGAAAGAGACCACTTTGAACCACAGCAGCGGAGACTGTCATGTTCGACCACTTCCTTCAACACAGCCTGGACTTCTTGAAGAAACCATAGAATTCCTTTAGATATCTTTTGTTTCTTGGATTTTATGAAAAGATTGATTTCTGGTCATTATTTATCCATTGTCAACTTTAACAAACAGCTGTAGTGATAATTGCTGGATTTCCACTCTGTCAGCTCACAAACATGGAATTGTGCTATTATCTATGTCGACGACGTCTTTCTGTAAATATACAGACTTAGTGCTGGTTTTCAATAAATGCACAAAGATGTTAATTGCCACTATAACTATGTTAACACATAAAAATAAATAACAAAAATGTGATTTTTTTCATTAGAGATTCAAAAACACTCGTTTGAGGCAGCCTGTCATGTGCTATTTTGGAGCTGCCACCACCACCAGTCTGTTTTCTAGACCCTAGTAACCTCTTCCCGACCTTCACTGTGCGACTTGCACAGATGCCCCTGTTCCGGGCAGTCACATCTCCAGGATCGTGGCCTTCAGATGTCACTCACTGGCTCTGCACTCCCATAGGTTATGGGTCACTCTGCACACTCCTCAGAGAAGGAGCAAAGCTCCCCATGAAGAGCCACTGAGCCGCTGGCACAGGTGTATTGAGCTGCTCCTGAGGGAATGAGATGTGGTCAGAAGGTAAGGCCCTGAGGCTAAGCTGGGAGAGACCTGTTGAGAGATGACCATTTTCTCTTGTTTTCTCTCCTCTGATGTTTTGCCGCCATGCTACCAGAGTCTCCCCGTCCTGAGGGGTCTGACTGACAGCAGCATCTGCAGGAGGGCCAGGCCTGTTGAATGTGCTATTTGGTCACTCTTCTGGAGACAATCATTCTCATTTACTCTGAGTTTCTGACTGAAGTAATGTATTTGTTTATGGGCTGGTTGGTAAGTGTGTGTGTTAGCACAGGTATGCATGCCCATACTTCGTGACCATGAAAGACAAAGTTTCTACAGTAGACAATTAGATTCCATCAAGCAACTGAAACATGCATCACCTGACAACAGAACCAATAGGAGGCACACAAGGTAAAATGACACACATATGCTACATATACAACGTACAAACACAACAGGGAGATAGATCATAAAAAATTTATTTTTAGGTGTGCAGGTGCTTTCTGTGTATAGACATGTATACTCAGTCTATGTAACGTTTGGGTAGAGTACTCACGGAGGCTAGATGTTGGCATTAGGTCTCCTGGTTGTAACATGCCAAGCAAGTCTAGGACTTGAACTTGGGCCCTATAAAAGAGTAGCCAGTGTTTATACTGAGAATTTTTATTTGAATTAATTAGCACACATAAGTATGAAGAGCAATGAAGACCCTATAATCGTCAGGGTGCAGGGGCAGGCAGGAGAATGGGGAATGGGGCAGCCCTAGTCTGCGTGTCAATGAAGTAACTCAAGTCTGAAGGTCAGAAGAATGGAGACCTAGGAGCCCTGGGGCTTCAATTACTAAAAGCAAAGAGAAAAACAAAACACAAAAGGAGGTGGTGTAATGACAAAGCCAATAGATTAACATGGAATACAGAAAATCCCAAATAATTAAAAAACAGATTAAAGGTGTCAAGAAAGCAGAGATAAGCAAAAATCAAACCTGTTATATCAGTATAATATACAAACATATCAATGATGCACAAAACATAAACAGTCCAAACTCACCTATTAATTAGCAATGTATGTCAGACTGGGGTAGCCTCAGAGAATCAACTATATGCTGTCAACAAGAAACCCACTTTAACATGAAAAAACAAGCCCAAAGCAAAAGGGTCAGAACAGATTAGATGCAAATATGGAGCAGGAGAGGTGGTTTAACCTATAAGGCACCTGCTGCCAGGCCTGAGTTCAATCCCCACCACTCACAAGGAGGAGGGAAATAACCGACTCCCACAGGCTGATGTTGGGGGTTGGTCTGGTGGTTCTTGTATACAGATGCTGAATTCCTGCCCCAGGATCTGGCTGCAGTCCAGCATGCAGTGCATTCTCACGTGCACCAGTTTTTGTCAGCTTTGCTTCCCAGTATTCTCTGATTGGTTAAATAAAAAAGGCTGGACAGCCTGTACCTGGACAGAGGAGAAGTAGGCAGGGCTTGAAGTTCCTGGGGCTAGGACCTCAGGGTGGGACCACAAGGGCAGGAGGGAAGAAAGAAAAAGGAAGAGAGAGAGAGACTGTGGCCTGATGGAGCAGGTCCAGAACAGACTTGAGAAAACAACTCAGTCTGAGACAAGCTCAGGAGTTTGGAGAACCCTGCTGTGCACAAACGCCAGGAGAACTGCTAGCTCCTGAGGTGCTAAAACAAAAACAAAAAACTGCTGGCGGCTGGGACCGTGGATTCTCAGGCCAGCCGCTGAGGGTGGGCATAGCGTCCCAGGGTCAGCACATGGCGGCATGAGGCAAGCTGGCCTAAGAGGTGGGTCAGCACAATGGCGGTATGAGGCAAGCCGGCCTAAGAGGTGGGTCAGCACAATGGCGGCATGAAGGCAAGCCGGCCTAAGAGGTGGGTCAGCACAATGGCGGCATGAGGCAAGTCAGCCT